>NC_081406.1:523199861-523504147 GCF_030272615.1 Cryptomeria japonica | reverse complement strand
ACATAATGATATTGTATGTTGTCATTGATGTTAATATGTGATATGAAGTGAACCGACATATGCGATATGTGAGAAGAGAGAACCGGCATATGTGTGAACCGGTATATATGCCAAAGTGAAGCGGTATATTTGTTCAAGATGAACCGGCACATGGAAGCACTGTGTGACTACCGGTTGGTAGGTAGTTTCCACTTTAGGATTTTCGGTTGGAGTACCTCAAGCCTGTGTGACTCAATCAGTGATCTTTGTGTGATGAGTTAACAATATAACAAAGAAAAGGTCGTGTTGCCATGTAAGCTCTGTACGCGTGAAGGATCTTGCATGAAGAAGACTATTCCTATCTACTTCGAGAATGTGCGAAGTTTGTCAAACGGTGATAACGCGTGATGGGTTATCAGCCGCCATGAAATTGGTGGATAATGGACGATGGAGAATGTCCTAAGATCGATTCAAGATTGTTGCATTTAATGCAATATGATTCAACAGTCAGGATTGAACCACTTGAATTGCTTAACCTAACAAGTTTAGGGTTTAGGGTTTTTGCTACCGACCTGTCTTTTTCCTATAAGGTTGATGTTGTGTTTCTTTCTAAGGTTGTTGGCAAAAGTTGTGTGTATCCAAGGGAAGTGATACGTGATTCTTGCCAGACCAAAGGAGAGAAGAGATACCTGCAAAGTGAATGTGTAGAAGGTGAAGAGGAGCCAAAACGGATCTGCATTAGCATTGAGTGTTGTTACCAGATCATTGTAATTCCTGTTGATCTTTAACCACTTCAACAGTTGTGAAATCCCTTAACAGGGTAGCCTTAACTGGCTTGATACAAATCCCTTAACAGGGTAGCTTTAACCGGCTTGATTCAAATCCCTTAATAGGGTAACTTGAAGTTAATGAGTTTTGGGAAGCTATAGAGCTCTAGAGATCCTTTAGCTATTGAGTTCTTGAAATCCTCTAACAAGGTAACCCTAACCGGGTTTAACCCTTAACTGGGTATTGTAGCCATCCCTTAACCGGTTGATCCCTAATAGGATCGGTTCCTAGCAGAACCTGTTGTAATGTGTTTAACCGAACAAGGCTCCTAATAGAGCAGACTTCTAAAGAGTTCAAAAAGAAGCTTGTGGGTATTCATCCCCACCATGGTTTTTCCTAGTTGGGTTTCCACGTGAAAAATATGTGTGTCATGTGTGATGCTTTTGTCTTATGATGCTTTGTTATTACCTGTTGAGCATATAATGGTTCTGTGTTTTATGCCTGTCTACAAAACATACTGAACTAACTATTGTAAAGATCTAATGATAGTTTACCTGTTCATGCATGAGGGTGTAATGGTACTATAGTATTGAGCTAAGAGGAAAGCTTAGTGAGTGATTGGTTTATGATTGTTTTAGTTATTCCGGGTCTTACCAGTTGCACTTTGTTTCAAATAGTATCACTACTTGCCAGTCATTTGGAGTATTTGTTGTCAAACCGGTTTTGGACTATATTTTTGTTTGTACTGATTCACCGCCCCTCTCAGTACCGGTTTGGTACTATTGGTTCATCATTGAGTTATCAATATGTAATGACCTAATTAAAGTGTTGTGCCTGCAGCTATCAACCTCTTTTCACTTTTTCACACACACAGTAGTGTCCCTCCTCGATTCATCTTTTATTTTATACATCGATAGACTTATTGCTAGTATTTTGATGGTTACTTATGACTTTATCTATATCTTAGATTCTTATTAATGATGCTATATATTTTATATGAGATATGGTACTTGATGATTTATATGGATGATGGTACATTTTGGACTATCTTAATGGTCGGGTTTATATTTGATGATCTATATGCATTGATACTAATACATGGATTATATTGCTTCTGATGTTACGATGATATCTAGATGGTACTAACCCCTACTACATGATTATGATTGTATGAGATGAGTTGATGTTGTGATTGCATGATTGTCTTACTACTGTATTCGTGATAAGAGATGGTATCATACCACTTCTCATGAGTATGTTATGATGTCGCAATTCTCTTTCACTTGCCCAATCATTTATGATGTATATGTTATCGCATACATTGTGTTGTGGTTATTGGTGGTTGCAGGATTGCAGGTACCAAACTTCGACTCCACCTAGTCTCATAGGTCTGAGCATGTCTTATCCCAATGGCAAGTTGATCGGAAATGGCATGAGTTTCCTTCTTCATGCTCTAGGTTTAAGTTGTCACCTTTGTCAGTTGGGTTGTGGCTTGAGTTGTCTTGTAGAGTTATGTGGTATGTGGTTCGACCCTTGTCAGGATTCCTTGTGTAATATGATTGTTTATTAGATTAACAATTAATTTATTGTATAGTTTATTAAGTAATCAGAATAATTTAATGTGTGATTATTATTTAGAGATTTGTTATTTATTTTTATTTATTTGGCGATTTAGTATTATTTGTGATTTGGGGTTTAATGTTTATTTAATTATTTATTTAATTAAGTCTTTGATTTAATTAGATTTATTGTTATTTAATTAATATCACTTAATTTATTTAAATTATATAGTTTGGTGGCTTTAATAATTATTTGTGTGCATAAATTATTAGGCCCATGGTTTATTTTATTCAATTGGGCCTTTTGACTCATTGATTTAATATTTAATCTTTTTACCCTCCTTGGTTATTTAATTTATTATTTATTCTACCTACCTTGTTTTGCTAATGGTTAAAATATTTGGGGGAAATAAATTATATTATTTATGGGATGGTAAGTAAGAAATACCATTTCCCTGAATATTTTGATTGGATGGGCTTTGGCTATAGTTTTGTGTTTAATTTTTAATAAATATTATTTCCTAAGTCAGCCTGGGCGTTGGCATTTTTGCAAATTATTCTACATACTTTGAAGATTTTTGTTTGCTCGGATTTGGCTTGGGTTTTGCTGGATTTTGGATTCGGAGTTGGCTTCTTCGAATTTCTTTGCCATCACTTCTATATTCCAGGTTGGTGGTATTTCTACTCCTTGCATTTCATTTCCAGAAAAGATTGTTTGCGTAGTGCTACAAAAGATTGTTTTCGGGTGTGCTGGGAATAATCATATTGAGTATAAGTTATAATATATAGATTGGGGGAGAAATTTATATATATAAATATATATTTGTGAAATTTGTTTGCTGGACTATTGTCGTGTATGGTTTTATTATGTATTCCCTATGCATTTCTGAGTACAACAATCTTGCTTTGGTACTCTTGGTGTCATCTTGTCTGATTATGGATTACTATTTGCCATCAGGTATTTTCCATTGGATGTTTGTCATTGGGTATTTGCCATCATGTATTTTCCATCGGGTATTTGCCTTGGGTATTTGTCGTTGGGTATTTGCCATCGAGTATTTGTCGTCAGCTATTTGAAATCAAATATTTGTCATTGGGTATTTTCTGTCAGGTGTTTGCCATCGAGATTTTGTCATTGAGTGTTTTCCATTGGGTATTTGTTGTTAGGTATTTGTCATCAAGTATTTGCCGTCGGGTGTTTGCCATCAGGTATTTTTCGTTGGGTACATTACAATGGTATCAAAGTGACATTGGTTATTTTAAGCATTAGATTAGTCGGCATATGCACTAAAACTCTTAACAAACGAACTATCAAAATGGGCAAAAGTGCTAGTCTGCGTTGTCTCCTATGTTTTGGTCATTCAATCATTTTGAGTTAATTTTTTCGAATTGATTTTGCACCAAAGGCTGTACCTTGAGGGTTTTGAGTTGTCCAGAGTTATTGTTGTAATCAGTATTGAGTTATTGAGCATTTGATTGTGTTTTTATATGCTTGCAATAGGTGGTTGCCTTGGCATTGTTATTTGATTCCTGTATGTAGCTCCAACAAGATGACACATACCTTGTTGTAGAGGGTTATTTATGTTAGCTCCAAAGAGATGGTAAATTCCTTGTTGTAGAGGATTGTACTGAATTATGGTTTGTGTCTAGCCTTGTATTCTTTATGGATGATGCTCTTGGTTTATGTTGCATTTGGCATTATGCTTTTGTGGCTTGGTTTATATTTGCACAATCTTTGTGGTTGTATGTATAAGCTTGTGGATTTGAGCCTTATTGAGTTGTTATTGATTATGTTTTACCCTAAGGTCTTGGTCCATGTTTAGGGAGAGTGGGCTCTTATGTGCGGACTGGGGTCATGAGCAATAGGTTTCTAAGAGGTTCCATGTAAGGATGCTTAGAGTCTAGACTACCAGGAACCACATTAAGGGTTTTCCTTAACTTACAAGTGATAACTATAGTAAATTAATTACTAGGTTGGGTAATTAGGATTCACCTAATCAAGGTAATGAAATTGGTTTTGGTTCCCCACCTCATAGACCTTGAGTGGAGACTTAGGATGAGCTTGGGAAGACCGTGGAGATGCTAAACCGAACTCCTTGGATCTTCTCATAGGTTGAGATGGTTCCACATGTCTATCAAGGGAGCAGGTGGAGATCCGATGTTATATTTGTATCCCTTCTTTGTGAGGATAACATGTGTGACTCTTCCTTACATGTGTCCTTGATCCTTATGACATGGTTGTTGTTAGGCCTCTGGGAGTTTATTGTTTTGATTTTGCCTCGTGATGTGATTTTACCTTATTGATTATTTGGTTATTTTTCAGTTGTGGATGTTAAGTTATATCCCTTGGTCATAGGTGTCAATCTAGGTCTAGAGCGTGAGTTGGAACCTTTTGTCATCTCCTAGCATGGGGGGGTGGTTCCTTATTGGTTCCACATGGTCGGGTGGTTTGATGCCTTCTTCCATGTAATTTTTTTATTTATACGTGTTTATTCATATCCAAAATAAGGTCTACTTAGGAGAGTCCATAAGTTGTATACTTGATATGTACATGGTTTGTTGGTAGTGTAATGAGCATGTACACACAACCTTCGCTAGATGATAGTGTGCATGGATGTGGATTTCATCTCTCTTCATTGTATAAATGGATTCATGGAGCTGATTCCTATGTATCTTGTTATTCATATGTAATGGGACTTGATGTAGTTGAGGTTATGATCGTTGTAATGGATTAAGATGATGTAATCATTGTATTATCTACATTGTAATAGGATGCCTATTATGTATGAGTTAGAGATTGGGAATTATAATGGAATAAGAATTGTCATTGGATAGCTTTATGTGTATTTTATGATTATTGAAGAGAATGCGAGATGATCTTGTATGCTATGGGATATATGTGATCTCAATTGGAAAATAATTAGTTCCTTATATTTGTTTCTTGAATATGATTATGTATGGATATCTTATTAGAATGTATGGTTATTCTTAATGTTGGAAATGAACTAGACATACATTAGATGATTCTTATTAGGAAAAAGTTGATGCGATCATGGATTATGAAGAAATGGGATTTAGGAATATTTGGATTTGGTGTTTTAAAATGAACCTAGAGGTTAAGGATAATTGGGAAATATGAAATGTATGTTAAATGATAGAATGTAGATTTTGTTATGATGGTTTGAGTTAGAGTTAATTAAGTAATGAAGTTGGAATACCCTAGGGAATGGTATTGGTTGATGAGATGTGATTCCGCTTGCATAATATGATCTTATGTTTATGTTTAATGGATCATGTGCATATGAGTATATGGCTAGTTAAATTGCATTTGTGTATATGGTTAAATTTGTTGCATTAGTTATGTTTTTTTAAAAATAAAATTATCTCTATTTTTTATATGTTAGTTGAGTATTATTGGTCCCCAAATCAACAGATTCCAAATCCTAGAGAAATTGCCACTAACTCATCAACAAACTCAGAATAGGATTTGGCCAACGAATGAGATTCAGTCACATGACTGAGATCTCCTACACTTTTGGCTATGCGAGACCAAGGCGGGTCAACCTATGTAATGTCCAAACAACTTTCAGCTTTCTACACTCTTGACATTACAAATTATAGCAGATCATCACAATGAAAATGATACTAAGGAAGATGGATAAACTCCTAGTTTTGGCTATAACCTTAGTCTATAAGCATCTAAGCACTCATTGAGGTTGGGTTTCTACACTAATCCTACTCCCAATGCAGAAAGTAAAAGAGATTTTGATAAAGGAGGTCAACAATTTTGCAGGTTTCTAATAAAGTTATTGATAAATTAAGCGAGGTGCATGCCTCTTATTCTTTTATGTCACAACTCCTTAGACAATTGGATGAAATTATTTTATTCTTTCAACCCATCAGAGTTGTTTGGCTCCCCAAGGGTCAAACTTTAAAAGAGATTCTTTTGGAAGTAGGATTAGTGGGGACAACGTGGTCCAAGAACTATAATTTATTGATTAAAGAGCTTCCCCATGTTGAAGAGGAGAAGAAAGCATTGAGTGACATGATGGAGTCATTCAAAGGCCTTCAAAAGTGGGATATTACCACTATTTTGACAGATGAAGGACCTATCAAAGATTTAGATACATGGAAGCAAGGATTCCAGGATGCCATCAATGCAGTTTTGAATTCTTTGGCTAAGGACTCTGCCTAAGGTGAAACATATCATTTAATTATTGATAAAATCATGGAGGTTGATTCTATGTATCATAAGCTCACCTTGGAGGCTACAACTGTGTCTCCTCATACGACAAAAGAGGTAATGAGTAAGATGCAAGGCTTAAAGACATTTGTCTGGCCAGTTGATGAAATAGACATGTGGCACAAGAAATATTGTTCTCTAGAAGAGGATCAGCCCGAGGAGGAGGACTAGTATGAATCTTTTCCATTTTTGGACCTCCTACATTTTTGGACATGTTTCCTATTTGGGATGGAGTGATAAGAGCACTCATTTTTCACTCATCAACCCCCAACGTACCCGACAGAGCCAATGCCCAAGTACAGTTTGACTTTGACAGATGATGTTGTAGTAGAACGCCCCTGCACTAGTCACATCAAGCTTGTCGCTCCAACCTCCAAAAGTTGTCAAATTTTCCGCCTTCATTAATGATATATGGGAGTTTTTGAAATTTACATGTAAAAATGCCTTCCGGTAGGATCTAGCTTGCAAGCAATAGAATTTTGACAAGTGTCTTACTTGGCCTAAAGCTTGTTTTTGCTCCCTTGTCCTATAAAAGGGAAATCAGGGCCAAGCAAGAAGGAAACTGAAATTTTGTGGTAGTATGTATTAGGAGTTCATAGTAATAGAAGACAAAATATTTTCTACAAGTTTTTTGAAAAGCAACTCTCAAGTGATGTATCTCATATTTTCTGAAAATCAATAGAAGAGATCACTTTCAGTTTGATCCTACTTTCTTGTGTTCATGTTGTATGAATTATAGTGTTAATGATGCTATGATTTGTCTTCTCTTAAGTAGGGAATGTATGTTCTTATGACCAGTTTCATTTCAAGCAAGTGAATTAAATCTTGTTCAAAGAACATTGCAACATATCTATACAGAGGAGTGAGGAAACGAGGAGTAGTCTTTTAAATATTTCATGTTAGGCATGGGATGTTTGAAACACCATTATAATGTTGAGTTATCATAGTGTTGTTAGACATGGATTTGTAGTTGGAATATGTTTCCCATAAGATAAGCATTGATCGTATTACCCAATCAGGGTCATTCTTGTTTCAACTTTTATATTTCTACAAATAGGAGTAGTGGTTAGTTTAAAATCATCCTCAATGTATGCAAGAATGACATAAGATAAGGTTAAATCCATAACTAGGTGTTTATTTGTATTTCCTTGGTATATTTTCATTGAGAAATCTATTTTGTTCTACAATGCCATGAGCCTAGAAAGTTGAGAATTATCTAGACACCATTTAGGGAAACCCACCTAGGTTTTGCAGAGCCTAAAGTGTAGAAGACATCAGTTTTCAACGAAGTCTTGTTCATTGGCCAAGTCCCATTCTAATTTTGTTAACAAGTTAGTGGCTATCTCTTTAGAACTTAGAAACTGTTGATTTGGGAACCAACAAGTATATTTCTCTAGGGTATTTTGGCGAGCATTACAAGGTATCTTTGAGTGTTTTGATCATAACCGACCCTCTCACCTCCTTGACAACATCAAGCAACTTTGGTTTTTGAGTATTCTTGTATGTGATCCACACTGCTAGAGTTTAAATCATGGGATTGTATCATATTCCACTCAGTCCCTGCTCAGAGTCAAACTTTGCAGCCAACATTGGGTCTTCCTGATGCCTTACTTGATCTAACAAAAACATTTGATTAATTATCATTCCAAAGATAATCAACATGTTGCTTTTTATTACCATGTATCTTGCTTTATCTAAAGTGACATTTATCTCATCAAACCTAAGCTCCTTGAATGTTTGAGCTGCAATCTCATCATGTTGAGATTCATCTGCTCCCATTAAGTTCATTTTCTTTCTCTCCTCATACTCCTTCGGATTCATTTTAATCCAAAAATCTTTGAATTATGGTGTCTTGATAAATTCATCATCTTCAATAAATCTCATCAAGGTTGTAATTCTCTTCATGGGGCTCTTTTTTTGCTTGATCATCTCCCCTGGCTTTTGGCTTGTGTGCTCTAGTTTCACATTTGAGAGGCGACCCCTGAGGTTGATCTATCTCAACATCTTTCAAGATTTTTAATATACTAACAAATTCATCAGTATCAACAACCCCTTTTGATTTAGAATATGACACCAAGCATGCTGGATCATCAATCCTTTGCCTTTTAATTGGTTTTTTAGGTGGTGGACTTGGTGAAGATTGTTGAACTGACATGGCATCTGTAGGAAGTTTAGCAATCATAACCCCTTTTAGTCTCTTGGCAGGCAACTTTGCATATTTAGAAGGCTTATCATCCTTCTTTGCTATTGATTTACCATATAGCCTTTCAAAATTATCAACAATCAAATCAACCTTCTTCAATAACTCCTCCTCTTCAACATAGAACCACTGAAAGTTAGGATCACTCTTCTTCTTTTTCTCTTCAAGCTTCATCAATATGTTCCATTTTGTTTTTCTTTGGAACACATCATCAAAAGAAACACAATTCCTTATAACATCTTCATCATACAAAATTTCATGAGTAATCCCAATCTTTGTGAGAAATTTCCTTTTTACAAAATTAATGTGGCCTTCAAGGAATATTACCTTGCACCTCTTCTAGGGTATCTGACCCAATTGCAAACCCTGCGTATCTTGTGACATGAGGTAAAAATGTGCCTTTATTTTGTTTTTCCATTACCTCATATTCCATTCACATTATTTGCCACATAAACTCCAAGAAAGCAATTCTATCAAAAATAAACATTGGCAAACAATGAGGGCTTGAGGAAATCCATATATCTTGATTAAGGTACATTCTCCAACATAGAACTAGTCTCCAAAGTTGTGGGTATGCCCCTTCTCTGGTATCAAGGAAAGAGGTCTTATCAACTCCATTATTTGAGGTGTCAACCTAGGAGAGGTTTGTTTCAATGTAGCCATAATTGCAATTGTGAACTAATCATGAAATGTGATGTCTAGTCATTTGTTTCTACATCTTCTATCCCAAAGATAATACCATCTCTGAATAGGTAGCTTGTTACCCATGTTATCTACCATTCCAAGCTTCAATTTCTTTTCAAAAGACCTCTTATTTTGATACAAAATTAAATGACACAACAAATAATATTTTTTGAAATCAAATGGACTTTTACCCTCCTTCAATTGATGGACTGTTCATGGATCCTCTTCTCAATCTCTAGAGAAAAATCAAACTCAATGTTTACCTTGGAATTATATATCCTCATGGTCATATACATCATAGCAATATTCATCTTGTTCTCTGCATTCATACCTAAAACCTGACACAAATCATAGTACATGTCGTTTTGAAGTATACCTGAAAGCCATCCACTGGAAAGGGTTCACTACCCACAACATCCATTATTCTATTATTGAATCCTCTTCTCCTATACATTAGGAATTCGTCCCTTTTATACATGTTCCTCAATCTTTTATAATCTTGTTCAAGCTTCTCCAAATTAATCTTTGTGATACCTTTCTTGTTCAACGTGAAACAACCAATGATAGTTGACCTTGTTACCACTAGCAATGGATTTCCACTTGGCATTCTTACTATTCTAGTGACAGAGTGATAGTGCTATGCTAAGACCCTAATTAACTTAACATCTATGAACACATTTGGCACTATTAATTTAGCAAGGTTTAATATCCATAGGTTTGAGTCTAGAACGTTTCCATCCCTTTTGTCATATAAATACCAAAATAGGTGCCAACCAATCATAGGAATCGGGGCATCTCTGCAACCTTGCATTTCATCTTTGAAAATTTTCTTAGACCCTTTGTCCTCTAAGTTCAATAAAACATCCAAATAGACTACAGTAACGACCTATTTTTCTCAATAGGGTTTGATGATTTAGCCTTTTGTTTAAAGCTTTCTCCTTTGTGAAGCATTGTGACAATTTTCACTTTTACTCTACCCTTAACTACTTTCACTTCACTACACTTCTCAATTTTTTCAGTGAGCAACAAAGACTAAGAAAACACAATAACTTGTTCAAAAGAAACTTGAAATTGTTATGAAATTTTTGTCGTCCACTTTGAGCTATGATAGACACTTGTTCAAATGCAAGGTGAATAGGATGGACAATGCTACAAATTTAATTACTCTTCTTACTGCTTTCCCCCAGCATCTTCATGCGCATGCTCTACGTAGTATGTGGGATAGCGAGAACATACGTTTAGCTTTCTCCTTTACCTCTCTCCTGCTATATGGCCAATGAGTTGTGAGGTAGCGGTAAACTTGTATAAACTATTTCCTTCTTGCTGCTCACCCACAACAACAAGGTGGATCCAAGACTTGACACCCGTGGAATTGCAGTAAATTAAAACATGACTTATTTTGTGCTGGACTTGACAAATATAGATTTTGAGGGGATAAAACCTTAGCGAAGTAAAATCAAAGCACATTATGACATTTTAATAGCAATAAATTCTTTGGCAACAATAAAACTTATTGCTTGACACAAGGGTTTTTTTTCAGAGATGAGATCATGGTGGAGTATGACATTAAATTCAAAGGATTATTTGACTTTAAGAATACATGACATGACTTTATCCCAAGGTTTAGGGTTTATTAAGTTGGTTAGAATAGCTTCAGTTACTCAAAATTTTCATTTTTTTTGGGAAGTTCTAATAGATTGTGTAAGTTCACTCCATCATCATTTTTTGCTAGCTTTTTTTTTCAATTGTTTTTGTATTCATATAATTTGGATGCCTTTCAATTTAATGCTTAAGGAGCATTATACCTATATTAATATTGTTAATATATCTATTTTATTACATTGTAGTTATATTATATTTAATTTCAATATAACAATGTTTGCTTATTGAACCATTTACTTGCAAACCATTCTTCTTCTTTTTCTTTTTTTTCTTCATAGGCATGCAATCTCTCTACACATTGTATTTCATTGTACATAATTTAAGATCTCTTTATAAACACTCAATAACTATCTCTATAAGTTGTCTTATATTTTTAAGACATGAATATAGAATAAAATTCTGGAATGCCTATAATTGAAAATATGTATGAATTTATTTCATAAAAAATAAATTTATGTAAGATATTAAATATATATTTGCAAATGATTGTAAACATACGTACATGTTTTAACAAAGTGGATCTTCTTTGATATTTAGTACAAAATTGTGTCACATTTGAGGCTAACAGAATATGTTTGGTCGAACACTTTTTGACCAAACAAGTTCCCATTGAAGGAGTTTTGGTTGAAATCACGTGGAGCACGCATGGTGCCTTCGTGGTAGTACCCGTTTCAGCTGAAACCCATATGGACATAACTTGTTCAGCCGGACTCATAAAAAAAATATAGAAAAAAGAGAGGGGCTCAAGCATTTTGCCCGAGACTCGCTATAGGAAGCAATTATGACTGAACATTTTGTGGAGACTCTTTGTAGGAAGCATTTCAACCCTCACCACCCTTCAATTCATCCAACCATGTTTGAGATTCTCAACTAGGTATAAGTTAACTTACTCTCGGGTCCTCTTTTTTTTGAGTTCTCTGTCACGAATATGGTTTTGATTTGTTGCCCTTCTTGTGTTACATTTTATGTAGTTTTCCATGAGCGATCAATATGTAATTTGATGTATACTTGTATGGCGAAATTAAATTATGCACTTTAATTCTGAAAGAAAAAATTGTGGCTATGTAGTTTCATTTTTCCTTTTTGTAATTGTTTAAGTAATTTGTTAGGGCTTTAAAAATGGTCAACTATAAGGAAACATTTAGATGAACATTTATTTATGATTCATAGTCTCTCTTTTTATAAAAATCTTTGCATTCATCTTCTAAATTATGTATTCATTGATACATGTATGCCAAATCATTCTCTAAATACAAGTAATTGACTTTAATAGAATAATAAAAATTACGAAATACACCACATTATCTCTATAGTCACCTTATAAATCATTGCTATCGAAGAAAATATGAATCTACAAATACGTGAAGTAAAAAACATTTAAACACATTAAAATTCTAAATTTTATACCTGTAGACATATAAAAATGACCCCTTTCCTAAGTGAATCTTTAATATTCATTTTAACCTCATTCCTCTATTTAATTAAATTCTTTATATTCATCTTTTTGATTAAATGAATTATTTAATTTATTTAATTAAGTTCACCTAAGCCTTTCATAGCCTTTAATTAAATAAATCACTTTATTTAATTAATTCCCCTTTCTCCCTTTTTAATTAATTTTACATTTAATTAAATTGATCCTTGTAAGTAAATAAATCTAATTTATTTATTTTAATCCCCCACTTGTATTTATGCAAGTTGCATCTATTTTTATTGAAATAAAGTAATTTATTTTAATTAAAATTTCCCTTCATCCACTTGCAAAATCCTACATCTCCCACTTGCCCCTCTAACCCCCCCTTCTAGATTCTTCTAATCACTTCTAACTTAGCCTAATCCATCTCCTAATTATTGTCACATCCCTAAGCAAAGGGAAGTCACTTCTCAAACCCTCAAAGTCTTTGAAAATCATTAAAGGCTTTATGTCTTCAACAAGTTAACCTTAAAAGTCTTCCTAACCATTAATGGTTAACTCAACCTTCTTGCATGATTAGAGACTTTCTCTCTAACTCAACCCTCATCTAACCCAAGGGTCTCATAAAGTGTTCATTGCTTTGACCTTGGTTATACCTTTAACCCTTGCACAAGAGTTTACCCCTTGGGTAAAAGCTTTGACCATTGGATAACCCTAACCTAACCTTAACCCTTACCTCCTAAGGTAACCATCATGTCTTCTCAAGCATTTAATGCTTCTTAAATCTCCTCTCAAGCAATCTCTTGTTGATAATTGTCACCATTTCATTGGTGAGAATTGTAAATATGGATTCATAACTTTCAATCCTAGCCCTTGTTAAGATTATCCAATCTTGACCATCCATTGCCCTATTTTTTCTATAAATAGAGCTAGATCATTCCTCATTTTCATCATCCAAGTCTTTGGTATCAATATTATAGACACTTTGCTAAATATATCCAAGTTTCATGCATCTAATCTATAGTCATTTTACTAAGCATTTAGCCTCTCTTTGATAAAATCATTTTAATAAGCATTTTAGAAGTAAATTTAAATATCATAGCACTTCCATGTTAGACTAGTATATCATGCTAGGATAAGTTTACTAATATTTATCTTATCATCATATCCATGCTAGTTTAAATCATTCTATTTTCAATATCATACACATCTAGGAATGCATTCATGATAATTTAATCAAACATCCCTCATTCTTGGAGTTGTCATTCCTGAAGTCACTTTGCTCAGTGATCTGAGAGCGAAGGCATTGACTTGAGGGATCCTGTGAGATAGAGAACAATGGAACATCCCTTGGGGAGTTGAGCTATTCAATATAGCTCCATAACTTGCACCAAGAGTCCCATTGGTGTGTGGACCTTTTTGAAACCAAATTTTCCGTTTCCTTGCACCACTTTTCCCGCACACAATACCTATCCCTTAATCTATTAAAACTTCTATTCTCTTTAGAATAGATATATACTTTAAATCATTGAAGTTCCATGAGAGTCTTGTATGGAATGAGCATTGTTGTTCTAAAATTCCTATTTCGGGACATAAGAATTGGTCTATTTTCCTTGACCAGAGCACCCGGCTCATTAATATTTAATGAACAATCTGATGAAAAGCATGAGTAGAGGTCGTGACTCATTTACATAATGTTTGCAATGAACTCTTTGATTTTATAAAAGACTATAGAGGTTTTTTAATAAAGTGTAGATTATGAGTGGGCTTCAATGATTTAAAGTATATATCTATTCTAAAGAGAATATAAGTTTTTAGCTGATAAGCTTGTATTATACGTATGGGCTTTTCCTATCAGAAATGTCTTAGGCTCTTTCCGACTATTTTGTCTCACATAAAAATAATTTCTCATTGTGTTTTTTGTCTTTGGCAAAAATTACTTCTCATCTTATCGTTTTTTTCCTCACGCCTGTTTTGTTAGTATGCCGATTTTGTTAACAAAAGCCAATGATATTTTAGGGTTTCTCTAGGGCACATATTAAATTTAAGAGTTACAATGGCAGTTTGTTTTGACCATGAAAAAAAAATGATATGGATTATTTTTTAGGCACATTTTTAAAAGATGTACTAATTAATAATTTTAATAGAAAAAAATGGTATATGCACATGATTTTAATATTTTTCATATATTTTAAAGTAAGGTTGAAATATCTTAAACTCTCACTAAAAAATAAAATAAAATCGAAATTATGAATTATTCTATGTAGAAATTGGATGTGAGAAAGAAACACTTAAATAATTGTCATTTTGTTGTTGATATATAATAGAATTTAATTTTATATAATATAAAATATTATATATAAATATAATTCTATTAGAACATAATAGTTGAAAAGCAAAAGATTTTAAATATTGGGAGGTTAAAGATGATATTTCTATTTTTTATTTTTTGATTCTAATAATAAGCCTATGTTTGTTGGAAGAATAACAAAAACAATTGAAATTCATCTTAGATCTTTTTATTTAAAAATCATCCACATACATAATTGTAACCATTAATAAATGTATTTATTTGTAAACATTTAAAGTGTTTTTGTTTAATTTTGTAACCATTAATAAATGTATTTATTTGTAAATGTTTGAAGTGCTTTTGTTAAATTTTGTAACCATTAATAAATAACATAATATAATACAAAAAATGAGGCCAAGCTGGAGCCGACACATGCATAGGGTTTCAAGTAGCAGGGGAGGTTTAGTTGAAGGCAAATCTGGGGATGATCTTGGCAAAGATGATGATAGAGACATTTTTTTTTTGTCTGCGAAAGGTGATGGCTCTTTGTTCCTTCTACACGTCGCGAGTCAGGACTATTTTCCCCTCCTCCGACGTTTTTTGCAAGCAATTGTTTGCCTCGGGTCCTATCTTGGGTTCGTCCATGGATGCAATGTCTATGGGGTTCTTTGGGTGGCTTTGCAAAGTCTTTCCCCTGTTGTGTTTGTGTGCCCTCCTTTTCTCCTATGTTCTGCTTTCACCCTTTTTGGGGGCTATGGTTGTTGTTTCAAGGGCCTGTTGTTGTTGGATCTGTTCGTTGGGACTGCTGAAGACATTGCTGTGGCGCCTTTTGATTTTGATCTCATGACAGCTAGTGTTGCCTAGTGGATCCCCGTTCTTGTCTTTTTAGTAGATTGAGCTTATGTTCCGAGCTTAGCTTTGAAGGTCTTAGTGACGGATCTGTGCATAGACAGATCTGGAGTTTGGATTGGCGGTAATGAAAAGGTTGCTACTAAGTGGGCTTTTAAGAATGGGTACCTGTAGCCTAGGTGTCCTGGGCCTGTTAATGAGACTGATTTTTACTGTTGGACTCGCTTGTTGATGTGTGGGGTATTAGCTACATTAAGGTGCATGCCACTTGGTCCCTTCGACTTGGGTGTGTTCTTGTGGTGCTTGGTAGTGTTGTGATGGCTTCTTTGGACCTCGCTGGAGATGATGGGGTGGGGTGTTTATAGCATTACCTCCAGTGTCCTTCGTGGAAGCTACATTGTTGTGGATGGTTGTTTGTATGGTTCCTATTGATGGTTGAGGTTTGTAGATCAGGCCTCACCCTTTTTTTTGGTGATTTGTGGTTTGATGGGTTGTGGTGGTGGTTGGTTCTACTTGGAACTTGTTAGGCCATGATTTTTTTTAAGACTAATTCACCCCCCTCCTAGTCCTACATTGGGTTCAACAAACTCATCCTATCCAAGAGATAGAAAGGACCTATAACATCTTAACACAACATTCAATGTATTCACAAACATTGCACATGTTGGTGGACATCCTCCAAGGTCAACAATAAGGTAACATACAAGCAAAACACGTAACATGTAATCAGTTGGACCAAAACTTTTCCTACAAATGAATTCTCAAAAAAGAGGATCCCCACGTAGCATAATAGGACCCAAACACAACTAAAAATATCTTCCACTAATGGTGAGGATACCCAAAGATGCACTGCAAGTAAGAGAACAAGCCCTATTAGCTAGATAGCTACCAACTACCTTGAAAACCAACACCAGACCATCTAGCATCATGTGAACCACATAGAGGCACTCCATGAACCCTCAATAATTTTATATACTTTTTCCATATTGTTAGGGAAAAACTATCTAGCACAAAAAAACTGCTACAAAATTCTTCATTACAAAGTGCCAAGAACATAGTCTCAAGAAAAGACTTAAATAAATACACTTCTAGAAAAATTCAACCTAAAATCTGAATTGAGACACTATATAGATTTCATAGCCATACCTTCCAAGCTACAAAAATGGGAACATTAATGTAGAGAATTCTTTGGACCAAACCTAACTAGTCAACACACTGCCAACATACTACAATCACCAAAAAGATCAGTTGCAACACAAGGGACTTGAAAAGATAGGGGTGCATCATCCATAGAGCATAAACATTATATCCAAAATTGCAAGATCAAATCTGTAAAAGCAGATGAATGCAAAGTATTCTTCTAGACACATTCAACACAACTTTGTGCAAATCTCACTCTTCATCAACTCTTAGATACCGGGACACCACTTTCTCACTTAAGAGCAGTAAAGAGATACTACAACGACTTGTAGTAAGCACGAGCCCATCCGTAAAACATCACTTCATCACCATGCTTCTAATACTCATCTTAATGCCTATGATCCTTATCTCAATGCATCTAATCCTCATCTTGATATCACCTCTGCTATCAATCATGAGCATCATCACCATTACTATTCTTCACCACGTAAATATCATACAAAATGTAGGCATCAATATTGTAACAACCATAAGGATACAAGAGCAAGCCTCATACGAACATCTTCTTTATCATTGTTATTCATTGAATTATTATCATCATACAAGGTTATACATCAACACCACACTGATAGTGGACATCCAACCAAGAACATCATCAAAAACATCTCTACATAACTGCATATCATCAATCATGACACCATAGCATGCTAGGTAAAGATATAACACCAAAACAATAGACATCAATCATGAACCACACTATCTCGCAATCAACATCCACCAAAAGGGTTGAACTAGTTATAATTCTTATGGCATTCCACTATGTAGAAATCTCCACCTAGAACCCAATCAACATTAAAAATATTTTGACATCTCATCCCAAAGAACAATTTTTTCTTTAATATTATTAGATGCATAGATATAGAAAAAATCAACAAGTTGTTCACTAAGTGAGGGTCCAAACATAACTATGTGAGGGGTTCTCACCTTTATGAATAACATATTTAGAAATATGTGGATACATTCCTATAATAACTCCTTTTTTTCTATGAGATGTATGTAGGAAAACATTTTTCCATATAGATAAAAAGATGCATCAAGGTGGCTATTGCTTATTTTAAATTCACAAAGAAATAAAACATTAGGTTTCATTTCACATTGGCATCTTGAAAAATTTATTTTTTATCAGGGAGTGAAATACTTCTTACATTAGAAATAAATATGTTATCATTAATGGTGAATCGAAGATAATATTACCATTCTATTGAGGCAATACACCAATTTTTTTGGAAAATGAGACTAGTTGTTTATTGCTTTCACTTTTTAGAAGAAAATTGAAGGAGAACTTGATATTTAACTTAATATTGATGGAGGGGGAGTAGAATCCTAAGCATGAGGGTTTAGAGGAGACTAGGAGTGAGAAGGAGATTGTTCATGAGTTAGAGACCAATGGCTTGAAATTGTTGGAGAACTAGACAACCATCCTCCAACTATTAACATAATGACATTCTTGTAAGAGGATGAACATTGGAAGGTGACTCAGTATGGTTGTTGAGGTTAAAGTGAGGAGAGGGTAAAAATGTGTATGAGGTTGTAATGGTGGAAAAACTAAGGTTTCACCAATTCAAAAATAATAAAACCACTTTACCTTAGGGACCACTACATAAACAAGGGTGAATCTAATGGATCTAGCCACAATACCAAATAACAAAAGGGTTGAAATTATGATTAGATTCACTAGTTTTTAGTTTTCCCCTTTTTTCTTGTTGAAGATTGGATGTGAATTGTGAAATTAAGGAAAAATAAGGGATAATTGAAGTAAAATGACAAAGATGGTATGCTACAAATGTCTCATGGAGTCACCAACTAAGACTTCAGAAAAAGAAAAGATTCAAAACCTATTCCCAATAGTTTGGCTTGATTTTTTAGGACTAGGTAGTACAAATTCACCTTAGTCCTCTTACTTTCACTCTGTCAAAAGCTAAACATGTATGTTGTTGTCAACCCCATCGAAATCTCTAATTACAACTCTTGAGCCTGTTCCTTGTACACAAAAAGAGAGAATAAAGTGTTGTGGATAGTGGTTTTCCTAAGGTCAAATCCCAATTTAGGAATTAATCTTGAATTGAATAATGTAAATACTGAATTAAATGGTAGGAGATATACCTTAGATATATAGTGGCTGATAGAAGGATTGATGATGTAGTTCTCTTTGAATGTAATCACAAATTTTGAATGTAATGGCATGACAAACACATAAACACGAAAACCCTAATGAAAACACATACTTCCATGAAGATTGATGTAATTTTTCTCCATAATGCTTGAAGGATGAAATGCTACCTTCAATCTTTGAAAATACTTGATGATGAATGCTTGATAAATGCATGAATAGTATAGATAGGTAGTGGATGCCAAACTGAATTGATAGGATGTCTTTATATAGGGTTACTTAGGTAAATTACCAATTAGGCCAACCTCTGATAGTCAAGTGTAGCCATAGGGACCAAATTCCATCGGGACAAGGGAGTGCCTATCCACATTAAGGGGGACCAAAATGTTTTGGGATGCCTTGGTTTAGGACCAAGGCACCCCATGCCTTGGTCCTCCAAAAATAGGACAAGTAGATGGAAAATCAAGAACATGCAATCTTAGGATGGGGGGAGGGGGGCACCTAACAATGTCAACAAGTGACATCAAGGTTGGAGTAAAATGGGGCCAAAGTAGGCCAAGGAGGAATGAAAATGGGACACACTAAAGTATGAGCACAAACATGAGGTGTAAATTATACCAGTTACGGATGCACTACAAAACATGATAGATGTTAGGGAACACACAATACGAGAAGCAATTCAAACGTTACTATTAGTGTCAGACACAAAAGACTATCCTAAGCAAGCATATCAAGAGAGATATTAAACATGTAATTGAAAGCATGCAAATACAAAAGAGATACATTACACTCCTCCAAATGCTAACCAAGATATTTATAGTTGCTCCTCCCTTGTTCCTCTCCTCTCCAAGTTCCACATGAGTGTATCTCTCAACTTTGCACTACTATGGAAGTCTAATGGAGATTCAAGATTGAAAATGATTATGAGATTATGCAAATGCAAGCTTAATATGAGAGAAATGAGTTAATTTGAGCCATGTTAATATTAACCAAAAGAAGAACAAAAGTAATTATGTTCCTAAATGTTCTCTCTTAAGTTCACTATAACTTAGATGCATACAATATTTCTGGATTATGGCTAGATGTTCTTAGATGATTGAAAATGAGAAAGGAGAGCTCTATTTATAGGTAAAATGGAGCAATGGATGGTTGAGATTGAGTAATCTCAACATGGTCTAGGATTGAAAGGCTTAAGATTCATGTGAGGGCTTTCAACCCAATCCCAGGATGACAAATATTATTATGAGATGGCTTGAGAGGAGAGGGAAGAAGCATTAAATGTTTGAGATGACATGAAGGTTAGTTTGGGAGGTAAGGTCAAGCTTGAGTTGAATGAATAAAGACATTATCCAATGAATAATGCCTTTATCCAAGGGATAAACTCTTGTGCAAGAGTTAGTGGGGACAACCATGGTCAAAACAATGAATGCTTAAGGAGACACATGAGTTAAACGGAGGTTGAGTTAGAGGTAAAGCCTCTAATCATGTGGGCAAGTAGAATTAACCACAAATTTTCATGTAAGAGCCATTAATGGCCATGTAAGAGCCATTAGTGGTTGGGAAGACTTTAGAGGTTAACTTGTTGAATACATAAAGCATTAAATGCTTTTCAAAGACTTTGGAGGCTTTGAGAAGTGAATTTAAGTTGCTTAGGAATGTGACAATATTTAGGAGATGGATTAGGCTAATTTAGGAATGATTAGAAGAATTTAGAAAGTGGCTAGGAGAATCTAGAAGGGGATTTAGGATTGCAAGTGGGTTTGGTGGGTGAGGGAAAATAGGATTTTAATTAAAATCAAATTAATTTATTTCAATTGTGGTTGCAACTTGGATTTGTAGAAGAATGCAAGTGGCAGGGGGGGTGGGGGGGTAGTTTAGGGATTTAAATAAATGTTTTATTATTTATTTAAAAGAGGAAAGGGGGTTAAATTAAATAAATTTGTTTTATTCATTTAATTGATTTTAGAATGTAGCTTAATATATTAATTTAAATAAATTGAATAATTTATTTAATTAATAGGAGAAGGAGTTGAGGATGAATTAAATAAATATTAATTTAATTAACCGATTATTGATGGTTAATCAATCAAATAAATACTAAATATTCATTTAATTAAGTGGACAGATTTATATGACTACAGTTACAATTTATGATGCTACATTTACCCCCACTTTGATGGGAGCATGAGCCTATAAAAACACTCACATTAAGGTAGAAAGATGAGAGAGAGAAGCAACTAGGAGTGATATCACAAGGAGATAAGACATCACTAGTTTCATTGAACCAAGCCCCCAATCTTAGGATCTTAACTCACACAATCACATGCAAGGACACACAAAATAAGACAGACAAAAAACCAAACAAAGATAACAAAGACAAAAGACACACAACATAAGGGGTTAGTACTAAAAAACACAAGGTTGCAAGTAAACTAGTTGAAGAGACCTTGATAATCAAATGTCTCAGCCACTAATGTCCTTCTCCAAATGATATCACAAGAACACAAGTGGTGACATAAAAAGAGCAAGAGCATGCATCAAGTGATGAACCATGATCCTAAAAGAGAAAATCTATGAGCTCATGGGGAGGAGAAAAGAGAGAACATGGATGCCACAGGCTAGCAAGGTGTGTTATGTTAGGTGATCCATGAGAAGAAGAGAAATGGAATCAACAGGCTAGCAAGTTGTGTTATGCTAGGTGACCCACATGAACATGAATACTCATAGGACAACAAGTTGTGTTATGTTGTGTGATTCATGTAGAGAAGGAGAGTCGGAATAGTCTAGAAAGTTGTGTTAGGCTAGTTCCACTCTCTGAAAAAGGAAGAGTTGAATGGTCTAGCAAGTTGTATTATGCTAGTCAACTCACCTTGCTTCATATGTCATTGTCTAGTTTTAGGTGTTAAGAATCTCGTCTAAAGACTGAAAAATCTCATATAAGAACCGGGTTTTCTTTCAAGAATGTATACCCCGTATAAGACATTAAATAAAAACAAAATATGGTACAAAGAGGGAGTTATGTATGTCCCCACCTTAAGATGTCAACATAAAGGTATGTTGATGTCTTAATGAAGCTAGAAACAAGGATACACACGTTCAACACCAAGGAGATATCCTTTAGGCAACAATGTACATAAATCCAAGCTAAAGAGATAGGATTCTCAAAAGCAAGGAAAAGATAGTTGTGTTACCCATCATTCTTCCTAAGTTAGAATAATTTCTTGAAGTCATTAAACCTCTCCTTATCCTTATCGCGCTTCACATTCCTTTAAAATGCTCGATAGATTGATTGACCGTATTTTAGATGTCAAGTCTTATTATGTCTAAAGGGGCCCAACCCTTCCTTTATCGGTCTATTATCGTTCAATGGAAGTGTGACTCAATAGTCTCCATTGTCATCAAGTCTTTTTCCACCCGATCTCTGATCCTTGATAGTGTGTGTTAGTGTGTCCCTCACGAGTCTCATATTGGTCAATCGCACCTTAAGGATTTTTCAGAACACACGTTCTATTATTCCATGTTTCCTAAAGAGTGTGAGGGCCCATTGCTCCAACGACAACAACCTCATGATTGGTAATTTGTATGGTGACATCAACATGGTACCTTTTGTAATGGGTAATAGATGAAACATTAATTAAAAGTTTCATTTCAAAATATTGATGCAGTATGACAGATGCCACAATGAAAGAGTTAATTGCTCCTGGCGCACATATGTTTGTCACCTTTTTTATGATCATTTGTATTCAAAAATTCTAGTGAATTTGAAGGAGCACTCAAGAGAATGCACGAAAATCAGGTTTGAGATGAAAGGCTTTTCTTGTTCCAAATTCATTGAAATTTTCAGCTTTCCTTGTTTCAACTAAAAAGATAAAGGGAGTTTGTTAATCTGGCATTCATGAACATATGTTCTTTCTGTAATCTTCTTTTGTTTAATCCTGATTTGAGTTTTCATCCTTTACTAGAAACCCTACCTTTTCTCCCTTTGGTCTCTATGGCACCCAAAACCTCTCAACCAATTGAGAGTAAGTCAAACCATATTAAAGATATATAAATATGGTCATTTGTAATGCATGACATCTGTAGGAGGTTGCAAAGCTCAGAAAGGTCTCCCATTACGCCAAAAGTTGTAGAATTTGCCTTGTCTCAAGTAGGACGCTATCCATCCATGTCCGAAATTAGTCTTCACCTGTGTGCAACACTATCATCCCAATTCTCGTGAAATTCAAAGCATAAATCAAGCTTTAATAGCTAAAATTGACACAGATAATGTCGCTCTTGCATTACACATTCCCGAAAGAGAAGGTGAAGCAAATTTGTCTCTAGAGTCGAGGTGGGAATTCTTTCAAAACCAAATAAATTGGTGTCTTGATACTATTGTTTAGGGTTGGTTGAAAACCCCTTGACCGGGTAAGTCCAAATTTCCCTCCAGGCTAAAAAATGTTCAAAGATGATATTGCAGATATTATTGTTTTTTTGTGTTGTGTGGTTGGTAGACTTGGGACGAAGTACTTTGAAGAGTGGATGTGCCAATTTATCCTCACTATTTGTGATGATAGAAATCAAGCTGATTGGGCAAAGTTGATAAGTGATTCACTCCATGAACAACTTATAAAATTCAATAGATAGGAAACAATTCTACTTATGCTCTGTGATTTTCTATGTACTAGTTGTTGGAAAAATGTCTTGGCCAGGGTTGAGACAGGTGGGTAACTTTGCAGAGGGTGCTCCCATGTATAATTGTTTTCTCCAATTATAGAAAGAAGAAGGCATGACAAACCTTTCCTGCATCTATGACGCTTTACTTATGACACTCATAAGGGATATTGAGGGAAACCCTGAGAAGAGGATTTTAGAAAAATCTATGACCCTGATTCAAAGTTATGGCAACTTCTATATTTAGTTTAGGAGCTTCTCATATTTGAGAATCAAAGGTTACGAAAAGGTACCTTTGAAATTACCCAGGTATGCCTCCAATTATCTTGTCTTCTTAGAACTTTGCCACCAAATAAAATTTGTGAACATCAAATATGTTTAAATGAGGAAGAAAGGATACTCTTTTCCCATGAGTTTGCCTCATTTTTCATATAAAAACAGTGAGTTTGCTAAATGTTCTAACAAGTTGCTAGCTGAGTTTGGTTTTTTCTCTCTACCCATGAGAGCTCATTTTGATAGAAAGGGTTATGTCCAATGAAATTTCCATGGGGCCACTCAGTATGTTCATGTGCTAAAGTTAGAATATTTTTGGGAAGACTATGTTGACGAAAAAGAATTCTTCAAGAGAAATTTCATGCAACTGACTTTAAGTTAGATGATAGATTTTAATGTCATTCCTTTAGTTCTTGAAAATGTTTCAGATGATGGTTCAAATACGATATATGAATCATATCAAAATGTTGTTTTACCTCCTTTCCAATGGTCAAAAAATGAAGAAGAGATAGATGTCAAGGCCAGATTTTTTCAAGTTCTGAACAAATCATATGCCTAGTTAAATCATAAGGTCAAAACTCATTATGGTTCCTCATCACATAAGGGAACACCCAAAGAAGTTGATACTAATATTCAGACCTCTCAAGGAGCAATCGAGAAAATGACATCAGAAACTGGAGTATCTCAAACGGATTCACAATCTGGTGAAGAAAATGACCCCCTTAAGAAGAATAAAAAATTAAAATTTGTTTGTGAAGCAAGTGCCTTGACACCATCAAAAAAGAGGAGAATGTCCTTGCAGATAAGCCCTAGTGAAGAGGATACTTAATAACTTGATCAATTAAGAGAGAAAAGCCCTCTAGACTATCTAATTAATGAGGTGAATCCACAAACACTGGTATCTAATGATTCCATGCTGCTATTTGACGTTGCTACCAATACTTTGACAATCAAAGCTTCAATAAATACTTCATCCACTCCGTGGCTCAAGAAGGCGATTGAAAAGAAAAAGAAGCAATATTCACCGATCATTTAGATTAGGGTTGATACAATGACATGCCTGCTTGGAAAAACACCCAAACCTAAGAAGGCAAGGCAAATGGCCAGGATGATTGTAGACCCACAAATAGAACACCATGTGTTATAAATTGTTGATCCTAATGTGGACAAAAGTGAATAGGAAATCATAGAAGGAGAGTTCGACATAAGCATAATTGAGATGGGTCCCTCAACAAATGAAGGTGACATTTATCATGCCAAGCTCTTTGTCATTGTTCTATCCAAAAGAACCGAAGCTGGAGAAAGGAAGAATCAAGAGCTCACATAGTATGTAGACACCTCACTTCATTTGTTCAATTTGATTGATCTGCTTAAAGTTTTGCAACTAGCTCATCTTCAGGAGTATCTATCACAAAACTTAACAATTCAAATAAGTTAGAATTTGTTAAATGATCATAGGCCATTGCCAAAGTGTTGATGATTGGGCCAGTATAGTAATCTTGAAATGTGTGTCTTTTATAGAGCATAGATTAAGGAATTATGATACTCTTAAAAGAAATGATCAATGTGCACCGAGTTGAGTTGTAGAGGTCAAAAAGAGAAATTGATAGGATGCTGCCCTCCTGGAGATGCAAGAAAGTGGTAGGATATGTTCCGACATCATAACATATCATCGAGAATCCTAATACAAATAAAATCACTATTTGGATAGAAAAGCTAGATTGGAAGCATCATGTCACAAAAGAATTCCAATCTCATCTCACAACCTCTGTTGTTCAAAACATAAATCTCCAATGAGACTTGAAAAGCCACTTCTCCACAATTGGCATAAATATATTTGGAGATGATGGAAAGGAATTGTTAGGGGGAGAAGTGGTAAAAATAACATTTCAACAGAAGGTGGAGGATAGTCTTTCTGCAACTAATGTTGGTCCCAACTCTCTGGAATGCCTAAAGGACGCAATCGTGGTGTTGAATTCTATTAGTGAAGAAGTCAAAGATGTCCCAAGGAAGATTGTTGAAGCTAGCCAAAGGGTAGCCAAGTGGAAGATTAGAGTCGGAGCCACAGTTGAACTTGCAGCAGAAGAGTTATCATCAATTCTCTCCAACTTTAGAGCGTACAGGAAAAGAGTAAATCCATATGTGGCACAACTATCTTAGGGTGGTGTAACTAATGCAACAATAGAAGACCAAGAGGCAACAAATGATGCAAAAGAGCTGGAAGATGAAGAGACAAATTGATTACGTGGAGGTTCTTTAATTGTTATTTAGTTAGTCTATTTAATTTTTAAGTTTCTTGCTCAAAAACTATTGGTCCTAGTGGACCCTTTTCTATTTTAAGTTATGTTTTAAAACTCTCTTTAGTTGACTGTCCTCAAGCCACCATTATTTTTAATTAGTTAGATGTTGAACTATTTAAAGGATGAGGAAACAATTGAAATGGTTCTGATTTTGGAGAAGCTTTCAAGTTTTCAATTAGTAGTAACATTGTAGATTTGGAAAAGTTTTGATTGATTTCTGTTTGGAGAAGACTTTGTACTATTTCAACAAGAATTTCAGTTTATTCTCTTATATCTAGATCTGAATGATTCATTGAATGCTGGAATATTTGTTCTTTGGTCATAAACGTTGTGTTATGATGAAGAGTAGCTTCCCATGTCATGTTGAATTTGAGATGGATATTGTGCATGTTGTTGTTACCAGATTCTTTTTATGTGATAATCATATATTGGTAGCGATCTTTGCATGGATGCTAGTAGATGATCTATACTTTTCATTTCATGAGAGTTGTTCTTCATACTTTGTTGTGAATATCATGTGGGAAATACTATCTTTCTTTTCTTTATAATATTTGTGAAGTTTACCTTTCTTTCTTTTTGGTTAAAAGCACACCCCGAAAACTTTAAATTATATCATAAGAGGGGGTTGTACCTTACAACTTCAGAGGAAAGTTGCAGAAATAGTTGCAACTTCTCCAACTATTGTTAATAGTTTGTTCTCATGCTTGGGCTAGGAGTCAATATTGTCATATTTTGAAGAGAACAAAATCTATTAACCAACAAGTTGTAAAAGAGATATCTTGCAATAAGTGAAGGGAATCCTTTGGAGGAGAAGGAGAAAGAGATATTTGCTCAAAGAGATCTACCTCAAAGAGGAGATTTTGAACAAAAATAACATCATTGACCAAAAGGAAGGAGAACAAGAATTCATTTTGCTAGGAAAAAGCGATTCTTGATGAAGGATAACACACTTTGGACCCAAAGTGAGGGGTTAGTTTATAATAGGCATAAATTTCCAAGTGAAGAGAATAAGAGGTTGTACACAAGGATACACACCTCTTTCATAAGAGAGAATCCTTGAGAAAATAACAACTTCGCACAAGGGATAACATTGTATCATAAGCAAATACTACTCGACAAAGGAAAAGTGGACCCTTAGAAAGAAAGAATGATTGAAAGGCTATTCTTGCCCCCAAGTGTGGAGACAAGAATAACAATTCTATTATGTTGCTACCTAATTATGATTGCACATGAAATTGTATCACCATGAATGACAATGAGTCCCCAATAAATAACCTAGCGATGTCACATAGTGAGGAGCAACATAATAGGAACATAAATGTTATGTGGAAGGAGTAGGATGGGAGTCCAACTCATTGTCATTTAGTATTTTAATGATAGTAGTTACAAGTTTTTTTTAAATTTTATTCACTAAATCATTGCATTCATTAGTAGAATGGCCATGGATTTGGTGATACTTGCAAAAGGAAGGATTATGTTAATTTTTCTTATGATTCTTTCTTTCATTTTTTTAAGGGAGTAAGCAAGTTGGCTTTAAGAAGCTCATACAAGATACTCTATTATTGTGATGAGAAGTTGTAAGAAGACATAGATGTATTAGATAGTGGGGAGGGCATGCCAACAAAGGAGGACTTTGGAAAACTAGACCCTCTTCGAAAAAGTGTGATGTAAACTTCACATGACCATCAAAACTTTGTTGTACACATCCTAAATCATGTCCATTGTATCCTAGTGTAGAATTAGATATGTGTTGAAATGTCTAGAGAGGTTTCATTCTTAGTGTCAAAGTCTAAAGAGCCCCCGTTATCAAGACTTGTTAACAGGAGATGCAGGAATTGATTTAGAAGAAGCTTGGATAAATGACATACAAGGCTTCATTCTTAGATTGAGGGATCTTATACCTATTAAAGGAAGGTGTAAAGTTTGATGTACCCCAATTCTGTGGTAAGGAAGAATCAATGATAGGAGATTGTGTTGTTGAATGTATCATACTATTAAAGGGAGAAATGCACCCTACTTCATCATGAACAAAATCATAAGGATTGGGATCAACCTTTATTGTATGAAGTTCATTGTTATAAATTAGTTTGATTGTATGATGAAGGGTAGAAGGAATTTCTTTCATAGCATGAATCCACGATTTACCAAGAAGAAGGTTATAATGAAGATGATCAGGCATGACATGAATAGGAGTAGGTAAAGTCACAAGTCTTACTTGGATAAGTAATATGAGTATACCAAATGACTCTCTAGTAACATTATTAAAGCCATGAACACAAAGAGGATCAAGTTGAATAGAAGAATAATCCCAAAATTATCTTATCCAATAAGTCAATAGGACAAATGCTAAGTGCTAACCCATTATCAAGGTATGTGCAAGATCATGAGGGGCCAAAAAGTGGTGATAAGAAAAAAAATGCCTTCTCCACTCGCCAAAATGCAAGAAATCAGTGTTGAGTTTTTGCTTGTCTTGGATGTCAATACATGCACCCATGGAAAAAGCCAAAGCATATCGGATATCCAATATTATTAAAATTATTTATTATATAATATATATAGCATATTATATATATAATATATAATATATGATATATGATATATTATATATGATATATTATATATTATAATATACAATATACAATATACAATATACAATGTACAATGTACAATGTACAATGTACAATATACATTGTATATTGTACATTGTACATTGTACATTGTACATTGTATATTGTATATTGTATATTGTACAATATACATTGTACAATATACAATATACAATGTATATTGTATATTGTATATTGTATATTATATATTGTACATTGTACATTGTACATTGTACATTGTACATTGTATATTGTATATTGTATATTGTATATTGTATATTGTACATGCTTATTTATCCATTTTATGCATCATATTTTCAAATGGAAAATGAAAAAGGTATCAGATATCTTATACATGCGGGTATTTTATATACCTGATTGTGGCCACCAGCGGGTAATTTTAACCAACAAGTTTGACGATCCAATATTGGGTTTGAATCTGATATCCGATTTGTGGAGCATTTTTTCATAAATCTTGGCATCATGTATGAATTTTTTTTATTTCCTTGTGTTTTTATCATTTATTCACATTTTTTTATTTTTTTGATATAAATTAGGTTTTTTTAATTTAAAAAACACTATGTTGTTTGAAATTTGTTATTTAAATCAAAATTTTCAACTTCAATTAGGTATAATGGCTAATACCAATGAGAATCCACAATCACTACAACCGCCACAACCACCAAACCCTCCCTCAATTCAAGATTTAATTGGTCAAAATTTGAACCAATTGAGGGGCATTGCTAATGTTTCTGGTAAAATCCCTCATCTATCCCCCATGTTAGCCACAAAATATAATAATCTCCAACATAGAAACCATCACCACTAAGCACAATGTCATTCTTTTGTGGTGAGAGGTCAGGAGTAATAAATATGTGAATGGCTTGTGCTACGACAAGGTGAAGAACCTTGAGATATCTAAAGCCAATATTCTCGCCCTGTTTATTGATCCACGCACCAAACAGTCCATATATGTGAAAAAAAAACTTTCCATCAAATGGTGTCAAAATGAAGATATTGTAAAGCACTTTTTGGATAGTTGGTGGATTGTTTTTGATAGACCAACCAACAACAATGTCGATGTGTCATTCTACTTCATCAATAAATTGTATGTCACATTTGTTTTGGGCAAGCATGTCAACTACTTTGACATCAAGCATTTCCAAGGCATGGGGGAAGGTATGCCTCAGGATATACCTGGGTCAATTAGAGTATTACAGGGCCCATATGTTCCCCCTCCTATCATTGATCACCCACCTCCTGTACAACCTCCAGATATTATTGTTGAGTCAGCATCATAGACTATATCGGCTATTCACTTTTTGAGTACCCTTTTGGTTTCTCAGGATAGGGAATAGCTCAACCACATGAGGATGATGCTAGTGGTGGATTGGGTGGCACTAACACATCCTCCTCAACTCCACATATTTATGTGTCACATACTTGTACTATGTGTCATCATGTATGCTTAGGTCCTCTTGGACAACCCGTTGATCCTCCCATGGACACAACTGCTTACAAGGTGCATGATATGGTTGATGCACAAGATGAGATGGCAAGGACTGGAGCACACCTTGGCGAGTCCTTGCATGCTAGAGATGAGGAAGTACCTTCATCATACACTGACAATATAGTGGTAAGACTTAACTTGTAATTTCATAGTGAATTTTATTTTAAATGAACATTTATAAGAGATAGTATTAAGTACTAATGTTTATATACATGGTCTATTTAACAATTGATGATGAGGAGTTATCATAGGTCCACGATGACACCCTCACAACGATTTCATTTGGCCTTGACAGCTATACGGTATATATTATTGCACCTAGTCATTTACATTTTGTATTGTATACATGATTTTCATTTAAATTGTCGTTAATTAAATTATATATTAACTTACATGTTTATCTTATTTTACTCTTGTAGGACACACCTAGTGCAAGTACGGTGCCATGCAATCTAGACTCAAGAAGTGCAATCAAAGATAAGGGAAAGGTAATTGAATGCAAATATGATTGAATTGAGATTTTAGGAGCTTATAATTATTATAAGTGTCTACATAGATTGATAGTTTCAGGGTAAAGTACAATGTTAGTATCAGAGATCACTGAGAAGGGGGGGGTGAATCACTGCCTAGAGCTCACTACTCAAATAAAGTTGCCCGGAAGGCCACAACCTTTAGGGAAGTCTCACCGACTTACAATTTATTTACAATGAGGAAATACAATGAAATGAACTCTTAATTAGCATTTGACTATGCAAAAATGAGTTCTGGTTAAGTGTTGGATCTCTGACTGTCTCTTCTCTGCTAAATACTCTGTTTCTATCTCAGTCAGCTACCAGATTGAATGTGCACGTGAAACTATGCGCAATCAAACCAAAATAGATCACCACACTTCTAACATACCAAAAATCAATCCCCAAATTGATCATATATATTTGGTCTTAACACAAAAGCAATCTCCTTCATGTTGGCTTCAATAAGTGTAACGTGTAGATCAAGTCAGCTTCAATCACAAACAAAACATAGCACCGGACCAAAAGATTATAATCACACGCTTCCTAAAGGGCTTCCCAATCACCGAGATCACAAAAACAATCATGAAAAATACCGCAATCACCAGAGATCATTGTGGATCAAAGCATTATTGAAATACCCTGTTACATCGCTTAACTCCTACCGGTTACTACCAACTTCCGGATAAGATGAATCATGACTGTCAGATCGAATCACCACGAAGAGTTTCCATCAATGACAACCTTGAACAAACAATCAACCATCGGAAGTCACCCGAAATCACCAGATGAGTGTCAATTGCCAACAATCTCCCCCTTTGGCATTGATGGAAACACGTGTGAAAAATGGCTAAGTGTTGAAACCTGTGAAACCTATACACCGGAGGAAAGAATGAAATAATTCTAAGGAATAAAGAATTCTAAGGCTTCCCCTTAGATCAACAATCCAAGAATCTACAATACACCGGACTGTACACTCCATACATAATTAGTTTGTACATTTTTCACCTGATCTCTCCCCCTTTGACAATAATTGCAAAGATGGGGTGACAATAATTGCAAAGATGGGGTGTTGCCCAAAAATGATATACAAATGAATACTTTACAAATATTTGAATAGGTCAGCATAAGTGCTCTTTAAAAATTTCAGGTGGGTATCCCACCCATTCTTCAGGTTATCCAAAATTGTGATAAATGCATTAAATATAGTAGCATAAATTTCCAACTCTCTCAGATCTGATGGTCCAAGCCAGGCCATTTCCTTCATACAATTTGCCTTATTGCTCAACATAGTGTTTATCCAGATGGCAATCAGGTTCTGGAGTTCAACCACTTTCCTCAAAACTTTCTCCTTATCAGCTTGAAGGTTGGAGATCTGATCATTCAAGGCTATAACATGTCTTTCAATGCTTCTAGTTAATGATACATTAGGGTCAACATATTGAGAAATGATAGCAAGCTTCCCCTGACAGACACCTATATGATTATCAATATCAATAGTAAATTTGGGAAAAATGAGACAAGATTTGTACAATCTACCGACTTCTGACAATGTGTCAGAAATAGTCTACAACCTCTTATTCAATGTAACCCTGCCATCTTCAATCATTTTCAAGAAGGTTTGCTTTCTGACTTCCTTAAATCTGTCCAAAACTTTTAGAGTAGTTGTCTTCTCCAAAGAATCAAAATTGGTATTTACACTTGTAGACGTATAAAAATGACCACATTCCTAAATGAATATTTTATGTTCATTTTTCTATTTGATTAAATCCAATTTAATTAAATTATCCACATTCTTCTATTTAATTAAATAAATTATTCAATTTATTTAAATTAAATTCACTATACCATTTAATGAATAAATCATTTTATTCAATTAAATCCCCCTAGCCACTTTTAATTAAATTCAAATTTAATTAAATAGTTATCCTAAATTGAATAAATCATATTTATTTAATTTCTCCAAATTGCAACCAAATTGAATGAAAATCAAATAATTCAATTAAATCCTATTATCCCCTCATCCACTTGCAAAATCCCAAACCCCTTCCTAACCCCTTCTAGAATCTTCTAATCGATTCTAATTAACCTAACCCTCCTCTAAACTTTGTCACATCCCTAAGCAAAGGGAGGTCACTTCTCAAATGGCCCAAAGTCTTGGGTAACCATTGAAGGTTTTCAACCTTCAACCACTAAAACCCTAAAGTCTTTGAAAACCATTGAAGGCTTCCAACCTTCAACCACTTAATCCACAAAGTCTCCAATAACCATTAATGGTTATTTCAAACCCTCCCACATGGTTAAAACATTTGTTTTGACTCAACCTCTATCCAACCCAAGGGTCTCATCAGGTTATTAATGCTTTGACCATGATTATCTCTTAATCATTTGCACAAAGGTTTATCCTTGGATTAGATCCTAATTCAGTGGGTAAACCTAACTTAGACTTGACCCTTAGCCTTTAGATAACCATGAGGTCTCCTCAGGCCTTTAATGCCTCCAACCTCTTCTTTCAACCCAATCTGGTGTGGACATTTGTCACCATTTCATTGGTGCCAATTGTGCACATGGATCCCCAACTTTCAAACCTGGCCCTTGATTAAAACTTTCAATCCTGACCATCCATTGCCCTGTTTGTGCTATAAATAGAGCTCTCATTCCTCCATTCTAAACAATCATCTTTCAAATTTGTAGCATTATACTTATGCTCAAATACTTTCAAGCTTTTCATCATCTTTATGCTCATCATTTAGCCTCTCTTTAGATCAGAATTAATCATGAATATGCATGTTTAGAATAAGTTCATTATCATTTTAGTTCAATTATAGATTAAATATAGTATGCTAGGATAGTATTCATACTAACTTTGTCATCTTATCATTTAGTTTGTTGCATTTCTAGCATCTCATTTAGCTTATAACACATCTCATATTAAAAACAGTTAAAATCTCTCTCGTTCTCATATTTGCCATCCCTAAACCATTTTGCTCAGTAATCTGAGAGCAAAACATTGGTTTGAGGGACATTGTGAGATAGAGAACCATGGGACCCTCCTTGGGAAGCTGAGTAACGCATCGTTACTCCATAGCTTGCATCAAGAAGTCCTGTGTGTGGGTCTGGATTGGTATTTTACATATTTTTCACATTTTTAATTCTAACAACCCACTTTTCCCACATACATTTCTGGCGCCCACCGTGGGGCACGCACCCCAATAACCTATCATTTTTTGAATTTGAAGACTTTTGCAGGTACGCGGGAAACTAGAATTGGCGCGTCTAAGAAACATTTTAGCGCATCCGCCTAACAGTTTAGCGCTTCTAGCCTACTGTTTAGCGCGTGGGCTTTCTATCTTAGCGCGTTCAAACTGTTCCTTAGCGCATAACACTATTGACAAATTTTCCTGTAGGTGTCGACGACGGCGAGACACAGATCAGCGCTTCCACCTGACAGATTAGCGCATGGACCCAAAGTTTTAGCGCTTCACCTCCATATTCTAGCGCGTGTAAACAAACAGTTAGCGCATTGAATATCAAACATTTCCCGACTTCAGACCGCGGAAAAACTAAACCACAGATCAGCGCTTCCACCAGACAGATTAGCGCATCAACCAAAAGTTTTAGCGCTTGTACTCCATCTTCTAGCGCATCTCAACAGACAGTTAGCGCATCGAAATTCAAAATTTCCCGAATAACAGACTGCGGGAAAACAAAAACATAAATTAGCGCATCCGGGAAACAGAATAGCGCATGGAAACTAAACAGTAGCGCATCCGAAAAGTATTGTAGCGCGTACAGTTTGTTCTGTAGCGCATCACAAACAAAACCAACAAAAAGATTTTATAACCGAATGAAAAAATTTTAGACTTGTGGAAGTCCCCCGAAACAAACTAACAAATTTCTTTCTATTTGCAGGATTTTTAACAAGTTTCTTGCAGGAAAAGCGAGGAGATTTGTTTTTACAAGCAAAACATTTTTCCTTTTGTTGACCTCGAAAATCACAATTTGCTTTGTTGACGATCTATTTTCCATAGATTAGATAAATATTGCTATAAAGGATTAAAAAGAACATCATGCTTATTGGAGCAACATCTCCAATTAGAAGTTAGCAAATTATTGTCTTGAGGGTTAAAAAGAACAACTTGATTGCCTTGTCTCGAAAGTGGAAGGTATATGCTCTCCCCTTAACTGGGTGACCAAAAAGCCACACCACTCTTATGCTTTCAGTGTTTCAAGCAATAAATCCTTTAGCAGGCTTGCCTTCCCGAGGAGTTGCACTCAACTCTTAAAGTCGTTTATGGCCGGTGTGAAGGGAACGACCTAAGTGGGGAACGGCTTTGACGCCAAGAATTCCAACCCACTATAATCAAATGTGGAAAGTGACGAAAGTCTTTTTCAACGGTTGCGCGCAGCGATTAGCCTTCCCCCAGTATCCTTGAGATACGGAAAGCCTTTGTTCTAAAGGTTGGGAAGCCTCCTGAGGGAGTTTATCACTGACGGCCGAACGGGAAGCCTGATTAAGAACCTTAGCATTAGAAACTTTGAGCTGAGTCAGTATCCAAACATTCGTAACATCATAGTGCAAGGGTGGGGAAGAATCTGCCCACAAGATTACTCACCATATATCTCCCAAGATAACTACTCAACTGTGAAGCAATTCACTTTGGGTTAACTTCTGGCAAAAGGCAAAAAAACGGGCGCCCTCTAGGGGGTGACACGGCTGTTTGAGCTGACGGAGTATCGAGACTAGTGAGCTATGATGTTGCTTATGACCCTTGAATAAAGAGTCTTTCTGAAGTGTTTATCTTGTATCCAACCTGTTAAAACATTGGGGATTTGAACACATCCTCGGCAGAACATACACTTTATGTTAGATTAAGTGAAATGATTGTACTTTGTGTGTCGTGCTTACATTTTGTATTTCAGAAAATCATCCATCCTACTTAAAAATTCTCTCAACAAAAATCAAAAACATCACAAAGACACCAAAAGGAAAAATCAGGGCAGCTTAGCGCGTAGGAACAACATATTAGTGCGTCAAACATTTATTTTAGCACATCTGTAGAACAAAATAGCGCGTACCACAAAAATAGTAGCGTTTCAACTGAAAAGCAAGGCAGAAACCAATCTTTTAGCGCGTACAAAGCATAATCTAGCACGTGTTAGGAATATTTTAGCGCATTAACAGAAACATCTAGCGCGTGTTAGGAATATTTTAGCGCATTAACAGAAACATCTAGCGCGTGAAAGTCACAGAGTAGCGTGTGAAAGTCACAGTGTAGCGCGTGAAAGTCACAGTGTAGCGCGTGATTTTCCAGAAAAACTTCGCAGCAAATTTCAAAACAGCCTGTTTTAGCGCGTGGAACAAACATCTTAGCGCGTAGAATTCCTGTTTTAGCGCATTAGACAAACCAGTCAGCGCGTGGAAAATACAGTCTAGCGCGTGCATGTTTCACAGTCAACAAAACAAAATTTTCCAGAATCATTTTTTAGCGCGTAACCAGGGGCAGAGTGGCGCATGGGTTAATAGTTTTAGCGCATTGAGAAAATTTACTAGCGCATTCAACACCTGTTTTAGTGCGTGAGAAAAAGGAGAAAAACAGAGAGTTGAAAAACCAAAAATTTTGAAAATTTTAAAATATTTTAAAAACACAGTTTTTCATCAAAACACATCTTTTATCAAACCCAAGTGACAATAACAAGCTATAAAACTATTTCTCAAGTCCAATTTGTGTCAAATAAGGTTGTCCAAATCCTAAAACGAATCGAGCAATATAGGATGTCTTTCCTATCATAATCCGGAAACTTTTCATCATCAGTATCAATTCAATCCTTTAAACATCTTACGGATTTTATCTCAAAAACACTTGTCTAGAAATTTTCCAAATTGTCAAATCCAGTTTCCAGAGTGGGAAACTCTTATCCATATCATTTGACACGCTTTATCGTGAAGGGATAGCTAAACCTTCATCCTGATAAAGTAAGATTTGAAATTTTCAAAACAAGAATCAACTGAATCCAAAACAAATCAAAGGAAATCATTGATCACTCATGCATGACTAATCCCCTCATTCTGAGAAGAAAGAACCTCTATCGCAACATCACGTTGAAGAAACAGCAACCTAGCTTTTCCAAATTCATCAAGAGAAATAAATTTTTATACATCAATCGTCGACTTTTCAAATCCCATCGGGTATTTCTTCATCACGTCAAACGTTATATCCAAAACAAATCCAGCGAATTTGACAAAGAACCCCTGAAAACAAGAGCATACTGTCAAAAGTCTGCTTTTAATCAAAAGATAAACCGCGGAGGAAAGATCAATCCAGCATCCCTACCTAACGAGTGCATCACATATAACACATCTAGACCAGAACCACCAACGCCAGAGCATAACATCAACGAGGACTTTGTTCCTTTCATCACTGAAAGTTTCTATTGAAATGCCTGTCACTCGCTCTCAACGAAACAAACAAAGCGAAACACCCGCGGAATCAAGTATGAATCGCAGATTATCAAATCCTTTTGAAGTTCCATCCTCAGAAGATCCTGAAATTACTGACGCAATTCTTCAGGAATGTCAAGAAAATCCTTCATTCCAAAAACTCATCGAAAAACTCATGGAAAATGACAAAGAAAAATATCTACTTATGCTTACAAGCAAAGGTGTCAAACTTCCTAAAGATTTTGACGCAAACGTCTTTCAAACAGAATCTCAACAATACACATATCAAGAACAACAAAGGGAAGAAGAAACTCGCATACTTGAACAACATATACCAGAAATGCGAGTACCTATATTTGAAACCCCAGAACAATGCATACCATTTACTGCACCTTTTCAGTTGAGAACAAATACGAGGGAAGAACTCTTCCCTCGGCAAGATAATGCGCCCTTGGTTGCTCTTACTCAACAGATGCAAATGTTGCAAAGACAAATACACGATATGCAACAAGGGACAACAGTGCGGTACTCTGTAAACGAAATCTGTCCTTATCCATTTGACAGAAGCTTAAACATGATACCTTTTCCTCCAAACTCAGACATTCCCAAATTTGATAAATATGATGGGAAAGGTGATCCTCGAGATCATGTTCGAGAATTTTGCACTATGAGTCTTGAATTTGCTCATAATGACACTTATCTGATGCGGTTATTCCCAAGAAGCCTAGGAGGACAAACAATGGAATGGTTATCCAAGATTACACCACCTGTTAGATCATTTGACAAATTGGTTAACAAGTTCATCACCCATTATTCTTACAACATCCAACATGCCATAACCATGTTAGATATCTGCAACACCAAACAAAAGAACAATGAAACCTTCATGTTATTCCTTCAACGTTGGCGACGCATGGTATCAAGGTATCCTCGAGATATTCCTGAAAAAGAGAAAATGGACATCTTCATTGATAATTTGAATGGTGAAATGAGTTACAGACTCAAACTTCAATGCATACCATCTTTTGACAAATTAATCGAAAATGGCATCCAAGTAGAAGAAGCTTGTGTCAAAAAGGGAACACTCAAGTTCTACAAAGAAGGAACAAACTCATCAAACTACAATAACCAAAACAATACCAATCTAGACAAAACTCGATTTTGGACTCGAAACAAAAACGAAGGCAACAATGAATCATATGATCCTAAATCTAAGCAACCAGTGCTTGCCTTATCAGGAAATACTCAAAATACAAAAAATCCTAAAAATACTACTCGTAGTACTAATACATATGCACCAAACAATGCTCAAGGACAACTCAATACCAACAATGCCAATGATAATCAAAACAAAAACCTGAATCCAGGGCCTAACAACAATTCACGCAACAACACCAACAATTTCCATAAGCGTATCTTCACACCATTGGGCCAATCATTAGAGTCCGCATTCAGAGAGCTGTTAGCAAACAAGGTTCTTTCTTTACCTCCAATCAACAATTATGAACCCCCAATCAAACCACCTTGGTGGAATGATTCACACTATTGTGATTTTCATCGAAACAAAGGTCATAGAACAAACGAATGCATGAGATTGAAACACATAATCCAAGACATGATTGATCGAGGTGACTTAATGGTGGATGGTCTCAAAACAAATAATGATCACGAAGCCTTCAAAGATCCTCTTCCAAATTATAACAAAGATGGAGCATCCACTTCAAATGATACCCGCGGAACTCGTATTAATCACATCTACAATAATACAATCAATCACATATCAGTCGATGACCATCAAGTCAATGTTATAACCATTCGAGATAAACGTGATCATGAATCTGTCAATGTAACTACCCGGACTCAGAAATATGTCCTGAAGGGACATACCGCACCCCCAACTACCACACTAAAGATCCAATACGACTTAGTTCATCAACTGCGCAAGACTCCGGCTCAGATATCTATCCTGGAATTGTTGAAACTATCTCCAAGACACAAAGACATATTGGAGCAAGCACTCTTAGAAACAAATGTACCTCAAAATCTGGATACAGACAGATTTCAAGCTATGGTGGCCCACATGACAGAGTCTCATAACCTCACCTTCTCAGAGCATGATAATACTTCATTAAGTCATCCGCATAATACTCCTCTACATATTGAAGTCATTGTTTGCAAACACCGTGTCAAAAGAGTCTTAATAGATGGAGGAGCCGGACTTAATATATGTACTTTAAAGCTTATCCGTGCACTAGGTTTCTCAGAAGAATCTATTGATCCTTGTAAAAGGATTACCATAAAAGCATATGATGATGAGGAAAGGTCCTCTAAAGGAACAGTGATATTGCCTATTCAGGTAGGACCAGTGCAAAAAGATACTATATGTCAAGTTTTAGTTATTGATCTCACCTACAATATCTTATTGGGCCGACCCTGGATACATGAAATGCAAGCAGTCCCTTCTACATACCACCAGTGTGTCAAGTTTCCTCATGATGGACAGGAAATCTCCATATCAGCTGATCACAATCCATTTCAACATTGCAATGCAATGGGGGCAGCCCAAGACAGTTTGGTTCCTTATAACAGAGAAAAGCAGCGGTCTCCAACATCTGATCCACCAACCATAAAATCCAACTCCTTATGGGGAGATTTCAAACAGAAAATGCAAATCAAAGACCAAGGCATGGGCGAATACTCTATGGAGCCTTTGTGTTTAACCAGATTGCCAACATCACCTAGATCGCATGGTTTACCTACTCTATCAACGCATCTGGCAACTCAACCCATAACTAAATTTGATGGTACCTTTATCCAATTGGGGACTCTAGCACATGAATCAGAAGATAAAGATGTTCTTAACTGGCTATACAAAGATGAAGAAGAAGCTAATAGAGCGGCCGCTCTAGACATTGTTCTACCAACACACCTGTATGGAAAAGGCTACTTGATCATGAAACAAATGGGATATGGCGGTAAAGGACCTATTGGGAAACGCCAAGAAGGAGTCACTGAACCTATAAATCTTCCTTCACAACCTAGTAGAAATAAAGCAGGATTAGGTTCTAAATTCACTTTCCTATTGAAAGGGCCGCCTCATACAAATGCAAAACCTCAATGGAAAGAAAAGAAGAAATACAAAGAAGAATCATGGTAGGAAGCTCTCTTTGAATCAGCCGAAACAATCCGCAAGGCAAGAGAACGTCAAGATCAGAGGATACATCAGGGAAAGCTTTTGAATCATAAGAAGGCCATATCTGCAGCAGTAGCTCATATTCACACACCAGTGGCTCAAGAACCAATCCTATCCTCACAAGCACCCATCATTCCTCCCCGAGGAAGCACAATCTATGAACAAATCCAGAATGTAGAAGATGGATCAGATACAGAATCAACACAGAATGTCAAAATAGTATCTATCATCAAGGATTTATTTTCGCCATACAACATACCTGTCTACAACACAGATAGAATTTGGGATGATGACTATGAGACAGATTCAAATGAATATGAATGGGGTACCTGTTCAGATACTACTACAAATATCCCAGATGATACTGATTTCATATCCATTTCTCAAGAAGAACATAACGTAGAAGATAGACCTCTCGAATTTGGACCACAACATATCTATGATGTTCAGGAAAGCGAACAGAAATATTACGAACAAGTCTATGTAGAAGATGATACCATTGAAGATCTCGATAAAACCCTAAACTTCTTTAAAAACAAGACCCATCATGATGATAACTCTATTCTAACACTTACAGTAGCTGAACTTGACCCGCCCAATGATTCCTTACCACTTGTCTTCCCTGATCTCATCGACTGGACTAAACCTGAGACTCATGATATCCCAATTTTTCCAAATGATGAATCTATTATCCACTACCTATGTACCGTAAATCTCGAAACAGGCTCTGCCAGTGAACCACATAACGATGTTTGTTCTTCAGGGAGTGCCGAGTCTCTCAGTCGCAAAAATGAATTAAATAATGAATCTAATGCTGAAAACCAGTCAATGGCAGCAATGGATCCCAAAAAAGTAAAAATAAAGGACGTATTGGAAGGTGAAAACCTTTTTAAGGCACCTAACGATGGGAGACTTGACACTCTTCCTGAGCACTTTCATGAGCGATCGCCCATATTGATTGAGCCCACTCAATCAATCAACATTGGTACTACAGAAGCAGCCAGAAATATACATCTTGCAGAATCTCTGACAGAGGAGGAAAGATCGGCATTCATCATCTTCTTTAAAGGACAGCAAATTAACTTTGCCTGGTCATATGCTGATATGCCTGGAGTGGATCCACACCTAATCATGCATCACTTGTCCATCTCTGTGGGGGTCAAGCCAGTCAAGCAGAAACTACGAAAGATGAATCCACAGATAGCACTCATGGTCAAAACAGAATTAAAGAAATTATTAGATGTCAGATTCATCTGACCTATTGACTATGCAGAATGGATTTCTAACATTGTTCCAGTCTCAAAACCAGATGGTAGTATTAGAATATGCACCGACTTCAGAGATGTCAATAAAGCTTGCCCAAAGGATGACTTTCCTCTGCCAAGTATCGATATAATTGTAGATCTCATAGCAGGCCATGCAATGCTCTCATTAATGGACGGTTTCTCAGGCTATAATCAAATCAAAATAGCTCCTGAAGATCAAGACAAAATAGTATTCACCTGTCCTTGGGGAACATACTGTTGGAATGTAATGCCTTTTGGCTTAAAAAATGCTGGAGCCACTTATCAAAGAGCAATGACAACAATATTCCATGATATGATGCACACATTTATGGAAGACTATGTGGACGATTTACTAGCAAAATCTTTCACCAGAGCTGAACATCTTGGCATCCTAACAAAGATCTTTGATCGGTTGCAGAAATTCAAAGTCCGACTCAATCCTAAGAAGTGTGTCTTCGGGGTTACATCAGGCAAGTTACTAGGTTACATCGTCTCAGCTAAAGGTATTGAAGTTGATCTAGCAAAGGTACAAGCCATCATGGATATGCCACCACCAAAGAATATCAGTCAACTTCGATCTCTCCAAGGGTGACTTCAATCAATCAGGCGATTCATCGCTCAACTAGCAGACAAAAGTCTGCCATTTAACCACTTGCTACACAAAAATGTGCCATTCAAATGGGAGGCTAAATGTGCAGAATCTTTTTATCAAATTAAACAGTACCTGATAAATCCACCGGTCCTAGTACCACCAATTGCAGGAAAGCCTATTATATTGTATATATCAACGACAGATGTTTCACTGGGGGCATTATTGGCACAAGAAGATCAACAAGGAAAGGAACGCGCCATATATTACATCAGTAGAACATTGAATGGCTATGAGCTCAATTATACATTCATTGAAAAGGCTTGCCTAACAGTTGTTTTTGCATCTCAAAAATTCCGACATTATATGCTAGCACACACTATCAAGCTAGTAGCCAAAATTGATCCTCTCAAGTATCTACTCAGCAAGGCAGCTCTCACAGGCCGATTGGCTAAATGGGTTATGATTCTCAGTGAATTTGACATCCACTACACAGAAAGACGAGCCATCAAAGGACAAGCAATTGCAGATCAGCTGGCTGAAGCACCACTACCAGGAAAACAAACCATGGACATTGACTTTCCAGACAGGGACGTTTTTGCTCTCTCCTCCAAACAATGGACCCTATACTTTGATGGATCCTATACACAACATGGTTCAGGGGCCGGCATTCTATTCATCACCCCTGAAGGACACACCATGCCGAGATCATACAGGCTTATGTTTCCCTGTACAAATAATATGGCTGAATATGAAGCATTGGTCATAGGCATCAAAATGGCTGTCGAGTGGAAAATCACAGAATTAAAGGTCTATGGAGACTCACAATTAGTCATCAATCAGATCAACAACAACTATCAAACAAAAGATGATAAGTTACTACCCTACAAACGGATGGTGGATGACTTCAAGCAGTATTTTGTGCACATCACCTTTGCACAAATACCAAGGTTAAATAACAAAGCAGCCGATGCAATGGCTATGATCGCTTCATTACTACAAATTCCAGAACAACAAAGTCGTTATGAGTTCCTGGTAGAGCAACTGTTCTCCCCCGCCTATGACCACTCTGAATCCCATGTTATATATGCCTTAACCGGTTCAGATTCTCCGTTATATGGACCAATATACGACTATCTCAAGCATAATATCTTACCCATTGACCAATCCCGTAACCAAAAACGTAACTTTATCCGACAAGCTGCCCGTTACACCCTTACCGCTGATACCTTATATCGTCGAGGTCTAGATGGTACTCTTCTTTGTTGTCTTGATCGTAATGATTCTGATTCAGCTTTACACGAGCTTCACAAAGGTATTTGTGGCACACATTCGAGTGGCACTACTCTTGCTAAAAAGCTTCTCCGCATGGGATACTACTGGCCTACAATGGAGAAAGATTCATATCACTTTGCCAAGAAATGTCCTAAATGCCAAATCCATGGCAATCTGATACATGCACCAGCACAGGAACTGCAACCCTTTACAACATCATGGCCCTTTTGTCAGTGGGGATTGGATCTGGTAGGCAAAATACATCCTTCATCTTCAAATGGACACAAGTTCATTATAACTGCCACAGAATACTTTACCAAATGGATTGAAGCAGTTCCCATGACCACAGTGACTGGGAAACAAATTGCCTCGTTTATCTTAAATTATCTGATTTGCAGATATGGTATTCCAAGTTCAATCGTCCCAGATAATGGACGACCTTTCAAAAACCAAGATGTGCAGGAACTATGTGAAAAATTCAAAATTCAGCATCGGTTTTCTACACCATACTATCCACAAGGAAATGGTCAGGCAGAAGCATCTAACAAAACGATCCTGAAAATCCTCAAGAAAACGGTGAATGATGCAAGCAAGGATTGGCATGTACAACTCAATCCAGCTCTTTGGGCCTACAGGACTAGCATTCGCACGCCTATAGGGGTAACACCATATTCCTTAGTATATGGATCAGAGGCTATTTTACCCTTGGAGGTAGAAATTCCATCTCTTAGAGTCTCTTTGAAAGGCTTGATTCCAGATGAAGAGTATCGAGTCAACCGACTGCAAGAATTGGAACTATTAGATGAAAGACGCCAACATGCTTATACTCATCTCAAAGCCTATCAGCAACGCATGTGCAGGAGCTACAATCATAAGGTTATTCCTCGTAACTTCAAGGTTGGTGATCTAGTCTTAAAAGAAAATCCAAGAAACCAGCAAGATAGAGAAAAGAAAGGGAAATTTGAACCTAACTGGTTGGGTCCCTATGTCATCATTTCAGTCTATGGATCAGGTGCCTATCAGCTAACAAATTCTGAAGGAGATGTGCTTGATGATCCAACTAACCACATTCATCTAAAGAAGTACTATACTTAAGGTAGCCTAGTGCACGGAAAATGCCAAAAACAAACAAAAAAATAAAAAATCCAGAAAAAGTCAAAATACAAAGTACAATAAAAACAAATGGTGAAAACCTGGTAAAAATAGGCGCCCTTGTGAAAGGTCGGCTCCTTTATCCATATCCATGTCAGTTTATTCATCAAAACACTATTGGCCATTGCCCGATACTTATCATCTATCCATCCAGGACATACTTAGCGTAGTCACTATCCTGAGTTATCCATCTGTATCTATTCTCTTATCATATTTCACCATGGCTTGGAAATCACTATACATAATCATATCCAGACGAACACTCATCTAGGGGCATTAAACTGTTCAAAAACTTGCAAACATTCAAAGACATTCCAATTATTGTAAAACCTCAAACACAGGACATCCAACAAACACACTTCATCACAAACAACCAAAACGCGAACAATACACCAGAAACTTAAGGATGGATGATTTTCTGAAGTATTAAATGTTGCATTATCGCAATAAAGTCTTGATTATTTTGCATGTTGCACTTTTTAAATAAATTGGAATCTTCTCCTTATCTCATCAAAAGCTTTAAATCCCGAGATCAGGAGGAACTTCCAACATTTTCTTAGTCTTCTGTCTGGGAGGCGATCACTTGTACTGTGTGGATATTTGCCTCGAGACGTGATCCATATCACTGAAGGCCTGATTCCATTTCATGCATATAAATGATCTAATCTTGTATGTTTACGCAATACGCACTCAGGTCGTCCTGGTTTAATTATACCTTGACGCTTGTGCTATCTTGCAAAATTAAAAATCATGTAAATTTTACTCAAGTTGTCCTGGTTTAATTATACCTTGACGCTTGTGCTATCTTGCAAAATTAAAAATCATGTAAATTTTACTCAGGTCATTATGGTTCAATTATACCATTATGCTTGTATAAATTTTCAACATATCCAAAAATCAAGAAAAGCTCCATGATGATATTTACAAAGAAAGCAACTAAATGGTTCTATCGGATGGCAAATACAGAATGAGAGAGGATCCAAAAACAATTAGTTGCATATCATTTTACAATTAGTTGCATATCATTTTACGATTAGTTGCATATCATTTTACGATTAGTTGCATATCATTTTACGCTATTATCCCATATCATTATTACATCATTATTACATCATTTCATATTACATCTCATAGCATATTAAACCACCATCTCATTTTCAAGATACATCTCATACATCCTACATAACACATTACATCATATATGTCAGCATTACATCATCATATGAAAGGAAGTAGCACACATAAAATGCATCCATAAACACATCACATCGATCAAAAATGGTGCTCCGTATATAAATATCTCTCAAAAAAATGATCAAAATCTACAAAATGTGTCTCAGCCATATGTCCAGTACAAAGAATGCAAAAATCCAAAACTACAATGGAGACCCTGTCTCTCAAGTGTGACTATCCCCTGATGGAGATGGTCTCGCTCCGGATGCACCTACCCCTGGATCTCCAGGAGGATCCTGCCTAGCTCCAGATACACTCGGCCTCGGATCTGCAGGAGGGTCCTGTCTCACTGGCCCTGTCACTCCTCGGCTCTCTGATCGTGTCCCGGCAGTTCGAGATCGACTCGATCTCGACTGTGCAAAACTCGCTACACGTCACTCTCTGGGTACTGCATCCTCATAATGCCGCCGATAATACTCGACCTCCTGTACCCTCCAGGTCAGCTCTCTCAGGGTGTCTCTCAAGGGACCACTCGCCGCTGCTCTCTGTACGGTCGCTAGGGCCTCCTCTGCTCGACCCCGTCGCTCCATCTCGGTATCTCTCTCAGTGGTCAACTGAGATATCTGCCGCTGATATGTCAAAATCTGTGCATCCTCTACATGACCCGGCACTCGTACCCGTAATGGTCCCTGTGCTGGAGGAACCCCTCCCACTCGGCCTGTCCTGGGTACGGGAGGTGGGAGTATATCTATCCTCCTCCTCTGTACTGGTCTCCCCACCTCCTCCTCTCCTCCCACTGCAACCAGCACCTCCGTCACTCTACCCTCTCCCCTGGCCCCAATGGCCAATCCTCCTCTCCCCCTCTCAATCCTGCCCTATCGTACTGCCCTCTGTACACCTCTACCTCTCCTCCTCCCTCTATCTCCTCCATCTCCTCCATCATCCCCATCATCTCCCCCGTCTCCCTCCTCTCCCTCTGAATCGAATACCGGTCTCATCTCCTCTGGATCTGAGATCCTAGCCACGGCCCGAGCAGTAAACAAACGAGCAAACTCCTCTGTCATCCCGGCATCCTGTATCTCCGGGGCATAATCCCAGACCTGTCCAGCCAACCCGGTAAACTCCTCAATGGCCACAGCACTGTCAATGGTCGGCCCCCAATCGGCCACATCCTGCTGCCGCCGTGCGTATAAGCACGCCCCCTGTGGAATCCCCTGCTGTCTCCCGAACTGCCTCAAAACTCGGGTAACCAAAAACCACTCTATCACGAATGGAGTCCTCCCGATCAGATACCTCATCATAAAAATGAAAGGCATCTCCATCCCATCCTCTGCCCACACCTCACAGCCTGTATACGGTCCCCAGGTGACCGTATCTATATCATCGAACACCCTCCTCCAGTGCTCTAGTTTGCCCAGCTTACACTGGACAACTAGGCCTCTATAACCATAAGCATAGGCCGCCCCTATGGGCCTATCCCTGTCTGCCAGTGGCCTCGCTGCTGGAATGTGCTCCCAGCACCATACCTGTAAAAGGGTCACCCCTGCTGATAAACTCCCATATCTGAGGTATACCACCTCATGCAAACTCCTGTAGAGGTGGGCCAACATCGCTGACCCCCATGCAAATCTCCGGCCCTGTGTGACCATCTGCTCCAGAACCAGCCCCCATCCCACTGAAAATCCTTTGACCTGCGATCAGGACAAAGGAATCCTCCAATAAATCCTGCCAATACAGATGGCAGCGGTGCATAATCCAGATCTAGGAACTCCTGCCACGGAATCTCATAACCGCAGACACTCTCATCATGAAAAATTTGGCGCAGTGCCTCTGTGCCGCCCTCCTCCGTCTGCTCATAGGGCAATATAGCTCTGACCACAGGAATGCGCAGAATGCGATAACAGTCCTCTGGCGTCACGGTCATCTCTCCCGTAGCAAAATGGAAGGTGTTCGTATCGCTGTGCCACCTCTCCGCCAAAGCTGTCAATAGTCCCCGGTTCACAGTGAACCGCGGCATATCCAAAAGTGAGGTCAATCCGCATCGCTCAATAATGTCCAAGTCTGCCTATGACAGACGTGGTATCAATGTCCATGGTCTCGGGAATCTCTCCCTCAACTGCACAATGCCCAATCGCTCCTGTCAACAAACAAAACATATCCAATATCAGATTCCACATCAACAAAAAGATATCAAAATAAACCTTACATCAAAAACATGCAACAAATTTGCTCATCTACATCAAGTTCAAAAACCTATCATTTCATATCAACTTGTAAAACAACTCAAGTTCTCAAAAACCATATCAAAACTTGTAAAACAACTCAAGTACCACAATCACAAACTTGTAAAACAACTCAAGTTTCCCACCCATATCAGCTTGTAAAACAACTCAAGTTTCCAACCCATATCGGCTTGTAAAACAACTCAGGCTTTCATACACATTGAACTTGAAACAAACAACGCAAATACATCAGTTTCTGATCAAAACAACAGCTTGATAATCTATACATAACTTGGAAACATTCACATCAAAACAAGTTATAAAAGTACTCATATTGGATACGTACATGAAAAACACGACAGGCACGCAAAAACACAACTTTTCCAATTCGGCCAAAACACAAATTTTTTTATGCATGCGCTAAAACAGACCCATGCGCTAGGCTGCTTGTCCTACGCACTAACCTATTTCTCTTATGCGCTAGATTCCATCCATGCGCTATCCAATTTATCCTATGCGCTAGACTCTGTATACGCGCTACTATTTTCCTCCCACGCGCTACCCAAACTTACCTATGCGCTAGAGTATATCTACGCGCTAATCTGTCCTCCCTAAGCGCTCCTCTTTTCATCCTATGCGCTAGGTTTACCCTACGCGCTAAACCCCTTTGCCTAAGCGCTACCCTTTCAGCCCTATGCGCTAGGTTATGCCTACGCGCTAAAATCCCTGTTTCATGCAAACTTCTGCGACTCCTATGCGCTAGGTTAGTCCTACGCGCTACCCTGTTCCTCCAAAGCGCTGCTAAACGCATTACCTGCGCTATTCTACGTCGACGCGCTAACTCAGATTGCCTATGCGCTAACAGAAAACTTTCGGACGCAACCTATCAATTGACTTCTATGCGCTACTGTTTACTTCGTATGCGCTATTTTACGTCCTACACGCGCTAAAACGATTTATCCGAATTTGAAAATTCAAAAAACACCTAAAAACGACAAAATAAAAAATCAAAAAGGGGTCAAAAACGTTGACTTACTGGTGGTCCACGCGCGGCTGGTCTCCGGTACCTCCGAACGCGCTCGAAACGGTGTCTGTGATACGGAATAGGCATTTTCTCTCCAGACCAAATTGTCTTTTCTTCAAAGTCAACAAGCACAAATGAATTCAAATCAAGCCCTTTTCCCCTTTTATAGGAGGAAAATAAAATTAGGGTTAACTAACTGGGCCTGTAATACGGTCGCGGTCTCCCCTATACCAAAACATTTGTAATTTATCGGGAGATGAATCAATTTACACACTAACTACACGCATGAAATCCTACACATCATATGAACGTCATCGATTTAAATCAGAAATTTTCCAAACAAAAAAATATTGATTCATCTCCCGAGGGGGCATCACATCAAACATCGAATCTGGGGCATCACATCAAATCGGGGGCACGACTGACAAATCAAAAGAGCGACACAACAAAAACTGCATTTGATCATAAATCATGATAAGGCATCATTTTCTTTGAAATAACATGTGCACACACGTCACTTCAAAGAGGGGCAAAATGTAGACGTATAAAAATGACCACATTCCTAAATGAATATTTTATGTTCATTTTTCTATTTGATTAAATCCAATTTAATTAAATTATCCACATTCTTCTATTTAATTAAATAAATTATTCAATTTATTTAAATTAAATTCACTATACCATTTAATGAATAAATCATTTTATTCAATTAAATCCCCCTAGCCACTTTTAATTAAATTCAAATTTAATTAAATAGTTATCCTAAATTGAATAAATCATATTTATTTAATTTCTCCAAATTGCAACCAAATTGAATGAAAATCAAATAATTCAATTAAATCCTATTATCCCCTCATCCACTTGCAAAATCCCAAACCCCTTCCTAACCCCTTCTAGAATCTTCTAATCGATTCTAATTAACCTAACCCTCCTCTAAACTTTGTCACATCCCTAAGCAAAGGGAGGTCACTTCTCAAATGGCCCAAAGTCTTGGGTAACCATTGAAGGTTTTCAACCTTCAACCACTAAAACCCTAAAGTCTTTGAAAACCATTGAAGGCTTCCAACCTTCAACCACTTAATCCACAAAGTCTCCAATAACCATTAATGGTTATTTCAAACCCTCCCACATGGTTAAAACATTTGTTTTGACTCAACCTCTATCCAACCCAAGGGTCTCATCAGGTTATTAATGCTTTGACCATGATTATCTCTTAATCATTTGCACAAAGGTTTATCCTTGGATTAGATCCTAATTCAGTGGGTAAACCTAACTTAGACTTGACCCTTAGCCTTTAGATAACCATGAGGTCTCCTCAGGCCTTTAATGCCTCCAACCTCTTCTTTCAACCCAATCTGGTGTGGACATTTGTCACCATTTCATTGGTGCCAATTGTGCACATGGATCCCCAACTTTCAAACCTGGCCCTTGATTAAAACTTTCAATCCTGACCATCCATTGCCCTGTTTGTGCTATAAATAGAGCTCTCATTCCTCCATTCTAAACAATCATCTTTCAAATTTGTAGCATTATACTTATGCTCAAATACTTTCAAGCTTTTCATCATCTTTATGCTCATCATTTAGCCTCTCTTTAGATCAGAATTAATCATGAATATGCATGTTTAGAATAAGTTCATTATCATTTTAGTTCAATTATAGATTAAATATAGTATGCTAGGATAGTATTCATACTAACTTTGTCATCTTATCATTTAGTTTGTTGCATTTCTAGCATCTCATCTAGCTTATAACACATCTCATATTAAAAACAGTTAAAATCTCTCTCGTTCTCATATTTGCCATCCCTAAACCATTTTGCTCAGTAATCTGAGAACAAAACATTGGTTTGAGGGACATTGTGAGATAGAGAACCATGGGACCCTCCTTGGGAAGCTGAGTAACGCATCGTTACTCCATAGCTTGCATCAAGAAGTCCTGTGTGTGTGTGTGGATTGGTATTTTACATATTTTTCACATTTTTAATTCTAACAACCCACTTTTCCCACATACAACACTATTAATCAATTGTAATAGTTTAACAGAGGGGTTGTTATTTGGATCAATCTGTACATTGGAAGCCACCTTCTGCAAAACATCTATGGACATCAAAATTAGCTTTTTATTTTCATTTTTCTTATTTTACCAGATCTTGACTAGCTTGTGCCTGAAGAGCAGTAGTGGCTATTATTCTTTCAGTCGGAGACATTTGATTGAAGGGTTTTTCAAAATTGATATTGAACTGTAGAAAACTCCCTGGGCTTTGGATTTTTCCAGTGTCAATTGCCACAAGTACTAGAGTCTCCATTCCCTTACCCTTATCTATATTTGGTTCATCATGTTTCTCCTCTTCCCTCTGCTTGGTCCAAACCCATCTGGATTTAACCTCTTTAGGTGCCTCCTGTGCACCGGTGTCACCACTTGGTGCACCATCCTCTGACTCTACTGATTTATCATTTTCTTTTGTAGGCTCAACCTCCAAAAAATCCAAAATTTTTTGTTCCCCAACATCCTGAGTATCCTCTTCTTTATTTACATCATCTGTCGGAAGTTTTTCTGATTGAGTGGTTCATCTTGAGAGTCAATTTCTACAAGTCGGTTCTCAGTAAGAAACTTCTTCTAGATTTCACTTGTTTCTCTCCTTATTTCTCCAACTCGGCCAACCATCAAACTATTGATCCTATGTTTTCTCTTGAATTTCTTTTTAATCGCCAACAAAATCAATCTATCAATTTCCTATATAGTGATACCGGTGCACTGATTAACTAGTTCACTCTCCTTTATTTCTCTATCGATTTGGCCAACAGATTTTCTCCTAGCATCAATTAATTTGTACAGATCTTTGGGAAGATATTTTTCTAATTCAATCAATGCTTTACTAAATACATCCATGTAAAAAATTACAGCTTCCTCAATCTACCTTTGATCCTTATCATCCACATTTACATAATATACAGAAATGTTCTTCAAATTTCTATCTTTAATAATTTCATCAATTAATTCTTGAGTAGATAATAGAGGAACAATATGATACTTTGTTTTAGAATATTTCATCTTACCAGATTCTATAGCCTCATCCAAATCTGATTTTGTCTTCTTTCCTTTCTTGGGCTTGCCAGCCGGTACAGGATTAGAGCTTGCCTTCTTCTCCTTTGGCTCTTCCTTCTCACCACCAAATTGGGGTTTCCGGATCACCCTAGCAAATTCTCCTTTCTTCGGTGCGTTGTGAATGTCTGAATCAAATTTAGCCTCTAATTGCACCGGAGAGACTACCACATATTCTCTTTGAGTCTTCTTCTTTTCCCTTAGAACACCTTTTCCTTTTGTAGATACACCTGGGGGTTCAGTTTCAGTAGGAGGTGTCTTCACCAGAGCAAGATAAGGTCATGTTATCTTCACCTTAACGGGAGTAGGTGCGGTCTTTTGTTTCTTATCTTTTTCAACTGCATCCCTAGCAGCTCTAGCAGCCCTGACTCTCTTCCAAGGATGACCTTCCTCAAGAAGAATATCTTCTACAATATTTTCTACTTTCATCTTCCTCGCCAGTTCGGAGAACTTGGAGTGCAACTCCATTGATTTCTCCTTGCATGTTCCGAACTTCTCCTCATTGGTGTCTTCCAGAGAATTCAACAAGTGTTGTACATAAGCATCCAAGATAGCCTCATCAACCTCATACCCCATTGGCATTATCCATATTGTCTGAGGTTGAACTACTTCCATCAGACATTTTCCCATAAAGCAGATTGTCCCCTCATATTTCTTAACAATTTCCTTGGGGATTCTCACTCTTTGTTTCATTTTATCCTGAAAAGTTTTAAGGAAGGTCCATAATGCAACATTTTGATTGTCTTGGTTCCCAAGCCTGTCAAGTCCTTGCTTTATTTGTTGATCTGCCGGTTTCTCAAAATCCCACTGTACTATGCCAGTTCTGGGGATTTAGTTCATGAAATAGAGGGCTAGACGGATAATCAAAGATCCAAATTTAAAGACATGTTTCTTATCTTGCTTAATTTTCTTCAAATTTATCATTAGCTCTTCTAAAAGAACACTGCACAGGTCATAATGACCATTTTCCTTGACCATTTTATAAGCTCCATGGATAGCAATGTCAGATACCGAATTTAGTCTATTATACCGATACACCTTGTAACCAATAACCATTGTGGCAAATTTAACATCATCCTTTTTTATTGTGTTGATCTTCATCGATTGCCCATCAAACTCTACACCGGTTAGTTTGTTCACAGTAGGGTTTGTGACCTTCCGCAACCCTGGTGTCTCACCAATTTGATTCAAGCAGGTGAGTGCCCTAATCACATCAGTAGTGATCTTGTATGGTTGGTCTAGCCACATGAATTTAGTGTGGGTCCTGCTCAACACATATCTTACCCATTCCTTCTCATCAAAAGTCGGAAAGTTTACAAATTGGGTTAAACCCTTTCTTTGCATCTCCACAAATTCCAACTTGGGATTGTCGATCTCATCCATGATCCTGTCAGTGTATAAATCTAGGATGTCGTCAAAGCCGGTTTCTTCAATTTCACAGTGAATGTAGGGTCGAACATCATCAACATGCAAAACTTTGTGTGGAATGAAAGAAAATGCACTAGCTAGGTCATCTTCCATGGATTTGTAGGGGTATTTCTTAAATACAAGACGGATCTTGTCTTTAACCTCAACCACCAGTGGAGTGGCAATGGAAGATGCAAATGCCATTTCAAATTCTTAGAAAATCACTCTGAAAATGCCCTTCGAAAAATACCTTAACCAACTAACGGATGCCCTAAATCGCTTCATTGGATTTCTTTTAGCTCTCTGATCGCCTGGACACTTTCATCGCCTTGTTCTTGAGCTCGAAAACATAATTCACAAAGTGAAGAATGATTCTCATATTTGCCCTTTTAACCTTGCAAACCCTAATTCTACTTTGAAATAAATGCACCTCAAATATTCAATCGAATGCCCTGTTTCACTACTGGATGCCAAAATCAGCCATCTGGTTTCCAGATATCAACTGAAGCTTAGTTTCTACCATCTGTAATCCATCAACTGCAGATCTCATCAAGGGGTACTGCAAGATTTGCATTGGTTTGCCTCCCTCTAAGGCCAAAAGCCCTAGTTATCGAATGAAGATTCTGCACCAGATTCAGGTTCAGATCCATTATCTGCCTTAGATTCATCCTTCTTTACCCACATCTTCTTATGTTGATCTCTAATCTCATCAACCTTTGCCTTTCCCTTTTCATTTGATTTGTTCTTGTCAATTGGAGCATTGTTTTTGTTTCTGCAGAATTTTGCAATATGACCAGTTTTGTTGCATGCTCGACAAACAACATTATTCTTCCTAGGTCTGAATTTCATTTGGTTTTGTCTTGTCCTGTACTGTTTAGAAATATGTCCAAACATTCCACAAGCGTGGTATCTTTTGTTCTGAAAGTTATTCATTACTGCTCTACACACATTTTACTTGTGTCCAAAGTTATTGCATATGAAACAATGACCGGTAAAGGTAGGAACATTATTCATGTTGTTCATCATATTGTTATTGTTTATTATTCCATTATTCATCCTACTTTTGCACTGACTTGCCATATGACCAAATTTTTTGCATGTAAAACATCTACCATTAAATTTATGAGCATTAGGTTGTCTTACTGGAGGATTCTTTCTCTTCTTCTGGTCATGTTTAACATTGCCTTGTCCAGATCCAGAGGATTCACCTTCCTCAAATCATATACCTCGCATATCCTTTCCATGTCTCTGACTTTCCAGCATCTCATCAAACCTTGCTGAACTAGCTTTGAATTTGTCTTTGTATTCATTGGCAGTAATAAGTTCATCCCTCAAGGTAGCAACTTGTCTTTCAAGTTCTTGACCATTATTCCTTGATTGAGTCAACTCAAGCTTCAACTAATCATTTTCATAGGTAAGCCTAAAGCATTCATCAACTTTGTCCTTCAATGATTGTGCCAGATTCTCTTCATTCTTCTTTCAGTCCTCAATTTCCTTAGTCAATCTCATCATAATGGATTGCATCTCATTCATCAAAACATCATTCCCTCTCTCAAGCTTGTTAACCTCATCAACTTTGTCCTAGAATTCCATGATCTGATCTTCTTTCTCCTTCAATTTGTCCATTAATTCCTTCCTCTTTTCTCTGTAGATACTTGTCTGATCCTTCAGCTCACTAATGAATTCATCAGCAACATTCAAATTCTTCTTCAAGGTACATACCTCACTTCCAGCTGCATCAAGATCCTCAAGTGCCACATTGAGTTGTCTCTGAAAAAATGGAATCCATTGAACCAATCTCCCAGATCTTCCTCAAGCAGTTAAGCTTCCTCAAGCGGTTAAGCTTCCTCAAAGGAACTAGGTTCTTATACCAATTGTTAGAATCAGAGATCACTGAGACGGGGGGGTGAATCAGTGATCTACTAGAAGTTAAAACCACAAAATTATTATGTATCCACCGGTTAACAATGCATAACAGAAAAGAAGATAAACATGCAACAAGGAATACACAAATCCACAACACCATAATTTTTGCATGGAAACCTGAAAAGGGAAAAACCACGGTGGGGCTTGAACCCACAATAGTCATATACTATGGCCAGGAGTACATAAATATTACATAGGTGGGGAATACACTTGTATTCAGGCTCACTACCTAAAGCTCACCGCTCAAATAAAGTTTCCCAGAAGGCTGCAACCTTCAGGGAAGTCTCACTGACTTACATTATTTACAATGAGGAAATACAATGAAATGAACTCTTAATTAGCATTTGACTATGCAAAAATGAGTTTCGATTAAGTGTTGGATCTTTGACTGTCTCTGCTCTACTGAATACTTTGTTTCTGTCTCAGTCAGCTACCAAATTGAATGCGCATGTTAAACTACGCTCACTCGAACCAAAACATATCACCACACTTCTAGCATATCGAAAAGCAATCGCCAAATTGATCTTATATATATTTGGTCTTAACACAAAAGCAATCTCCTTCATGTTGTCTTCAATAAGTGTAACGTGTAGATCAAGTCAGCTTCAATCTTGAACAAAACATAGCACCAGACTAAAAGATTATAATCACACGCTTCCTAAAGGTCTTCTAAATCACTCAGATCACAAAAAAAATTACCAAAAACACCGCAAACATTGAAGATCATTACAGATCAAAGCATTATTGAAATACCCTATTACACCAGTTAATTGCCTACCAATTACTACCAACTTCCAAATAAGATGAATCATGACTGTCGGATTGAATCACCACGAAGAGTTTCCATCAATGACAACCCTTACAAGCAATCAACCACCAGAAGTCACCTGAAATCACCGGATGAGTGTCAATTGCCAACATACAAAGCACGGGGGCTTCACTGGCTAGGCAATATTATATCACATGCATTCATATTGGGGGATTTAATATCCCCAAAATGAGGGTGCAATATATTTCCTATTGGTGAAAATAGGGGGTTTTTTATTTTGGCTATGAAAAAATACAATATTTGGTGAAAATAGGGGGCTTTTAATTCGGCCTATGTATTGGGAGGGGGTGACAAAAAAGGAGTTTAGGGCAATATTTTTAAAAAATAGGGGGATTCTTTAATATTCCATGAATTCACGTGCTATAACCCAGGTTCACTAAGTGACTTGCCCCCGTGGTACAAAGTTGTGTCACTTTTATAAAGGAAATGGCCAATGTTGATTCAACTTTTTAAATTGAATCAATAGAAAGTGAAATATGTGTTTTGAATTTTGAGATGATGTAAACTAATAAAATTAGATTCTTTTGTGTATTTTATGTTTGTAATTTTTATAAAAATTTAAAAAATTATTTGAATATAGTTTTGTATAAAGTAAACACTATAATTTAGTTGTTGATAAAATGTTGAGATTGAAGTTACGCAAGCCACCACACTTTACTTAATAAATTTTACCATTTTTTCTTTAATTTTTTTGTTTATATTGATAACTTGAAACTTTAGTGCATGGATATATTTTTTACTATTTTTTATAAATATATATTTCTCAATAAATTTTTTATGAATAGGCATTCTCTATTAATTAGAAATATTAAAGTACATATTCACAAAAAAGGCCGGGGGATACGAGATCACCCCGCGAGAGTCACTCAACCAGTGATTGGAAACAAAAAAAAAATAACAAGCTATTCATCAAAAAACTTCCTCAGGTAGCCAAAGCAAAGGCAACTGAGGTTGGAGGATCAGGGTCATCTTTTTTGCCCCATACATCAGCGGGGCCAAGAGTCAGGTCTGGCACAAACCACCCATCTTCAAGATCTCTTTCAATTTCTCTTTCCTCTTGCCTAGGAGGCGAGATCGCCAAAGCCAGGCGAGGAAACTTGGAGGTGGTGGTAGAGGGCCACCTAGAATCAGCAGTAGCAGGAGGAGAAAAGGCCACAGGAGCATCAGAGGGCCACCTCGAGCCAAGGCCACACCATAGCGGGGAAGCCGAATGATGACGCCAAGCATCATCTCTCCCGCCCGAGGGGCAACGGGGAGGCTAGGACCACGGGGTCTAAGAGCAGCGAGCAGAGGAGCTGCGACCACCATGACAGCCACAGGGTGGAGTATGGTCGGCAGAGACAGAGTCTGACTGTACTCAAGCAATCGCACAAGGGGTATTTCCCCAGTGTTGAAGAAGCTCTTAAAGGTGGGCCACCTCAAGCGCCACCTTGTCAGCTTGTACCTGAATCTACATTAATACATTGTTACAAATGCAAGCTTTAGCATAAAGCAAAACATTAATATCCAAGCAGCTGTGAGAAAAAATAACAACATTTCTATCCTTCCAAAGAGTGAAAAGGATCTCCATTCTGAAAGCATGCCATATCTGGGGAACTTATAGGGGAATCTAGGTGAATCACCCAGAAGAGCCATGTGCCAAGAAAATGGTTTAGGCCGAAAAGGCCGAAAAAATTCATGAATTCAGCTCCAATACTATTGAGCTCTTCTACAGAACCAAAAGATATGCATAAAAGTTTCTAGGTGCCCACAAAAAGGGCATCGAGGATCAGGCACTCCCAAATGCTTGAGTCTGGAACCCAAAGGCAAACCTTGAAAGAGAACACACCAAGCAAAGTGTGCAATCTTAGGTTCGATGATGGCGGACGAGACAAGCAAAAACCTGAATCTCTAGGCAGTCTGGGAAGACGAAAAGTGCCACCACTGATTGAGAGCATGAACCATAGGCAAGTGAGGAACCAACCAGAGATAACTCATTTTGGGTTTGTAGTTGGTAAAAGGAGTCCAAGGATACCACTTCCAGTCTTTCCACCAAGGTCTAACAGACCAAATACCGAGCTTAAAAAGTAAATTTGAGGGTATGAATGTCGCGCTTGTGAAAGCGCAGAGCACTAACACCCTAAATTTTGGCCAAAGATAACCCTTGCACCTGAAAAAGAGGGGACCACCAAAGGTTGTACTAATTCATGGATAAGACATCCTGAAAGCTATCACCAACCCATCGCAGCCAAGGCTTGATAGTTTCCCAAGCACGCCAGATACTTTTGGCCATAAAAGTACCTTGTATCTAAACAGGGTCTTTCATGGTGAGCAAGGTTTGCAAGCCAATCCCCTTCCAGGCTAGCCTTTTGGAAGGAAAGCCTGAAGAAATACAATGCGGGAGAAGAATTTTCCAGGCCTCGTCACCAGATAAGGCTCTGATAACCCATTTAGCACATAAGGCCAGCCCTTGGTTTTGGGTAGAAATAAGGCTGAGTCCTCCGGATTCCTTGGGGAGACAGCAGTAATCCCAAGCAACCCTTTGAAAACCATGATGGTCAGACCCAGAGGCCCAAAGAAAGGCCTGCAAAAGTCTTTCCAACTTCATGTAGGAGGCTTTTGAAGGAGCCCAACATGAAGAATAGTAAACATGTGTGGTGGCCAACACTTTGGAACAGACTTGGAATTTACCAGCCAAAGAGAGAGGCTTGGTGATCCAGTAGGCAAGCTTTTTCTCGATTCTGGCTAAGACCGCCTGCCAAAGATCGGAAGGCGAAGCTTGGAAGGCAAAAGGATTGCCCAAAAAGAAAAATATTTCACCATGCTGAAGCCATTTCCAATCATACTGAAGGATCCAAGGAAGAGGGGGAAGAAAGGACTGTCTGTAACATTGCATCTTATAAAATTGAATGGCTGAACCAGAAGCCAAGCAAAAAGTGTTAAGACACTGAAGAGCGGACTACACATTATCTTCATCCTCAATGAGAGTGAGAAAGGAATCATCTGCAAAGTGGCCATTGACAAGTTGGGAAGGTGACTCGGGCAGGGAGATATCATGGACACACCCAACAATGATAGAATTAGCAAGTAATTAACCAAACCCTTCCACTGCAAGAACATATAAAGCACGAGCCAGAGGGCACCCCTGGCGAATGGATCTGAAAATGCCAGAAGCCTCAAACTACCAGCCATTAATGGTGATGCAAGCCGAGGCATCTCTGAATGACATCTGAATAGACTGGATGAACCGAGGATCAAAGCCAAGGGCTTTGAGCATATCCAAGATAAAAGGCCACTCAGTGCGATCATATGCTTTAGCGAAGTCAATCTTAAGAAAGATTGCCCGTTGTTGAGAGCGTTTGGCCCAATCCATTCCTTTCCAAACAATAATAATATTGTCTAGAATGAACCTGAATTTAATAAATCCAGTCTGTTCCGGGCGGACAATTAGTGGAAGGAGATGCTAAATCTTAAGGGCCAAAGCTTTGGCAATGATCTTATAAGAGACATTAAGCAAGGTGATAGGTCGCCAATTGCAAATGTCCTCTGAGCCCCAGCCTTAGGGATAAACTTGATGTTTCCCTAATTAATCATTTTCCCCAAGGAGTGGGAATGAAAAGCTTCCAGATAGACCTTATGAAGGTCAGGACCAACACAAGGCCAAAGAGCTTTGCAAAATTCACAGGGGAAGCCATCACAACCCGGGGATTTGTCATCTGCCATAGAAAAAGTGACTTCTTTGAGATCATCAATGGTCAGTAAGAGATCACAAAAGGCCTGTTGTGAATCAGAGAGCCGTTTGGGAACAAAAGCTAAGCAATCTTGTAAGGCTTGGGTTATGGCTGGAGAATCTCCCTGTGTTGTGAACACCTTCTCATAATGATGGACAAAGGCTTGCAATATGTCAAGCAGCTCGGGCGGAATAGCATGTCCCTCTTTTATTTTCTTAATCCCAACAGAGGTATGATGGGCACGTAGAGCCAAGAATAATTCCTTAGAAGCCCTAATGCCCACCTTAAGCTAGTGCAATTTGGCTTTGATCTGAGCTCCTCTGGTAGAGTGAGTATCAACAACTTGCTTCTGATGGCGGAGATGGGCTAAACAAATTTGTAGAGTAGAATCAAAAGGATTCAAAGCCAAAGTTTTTGTGGCATAACATAGAGCTTTGGTGGTCACATCATACAATTGCCTATGGTAGATGGCAAGTTGCCTACTATAAATATGCAGAAACCTCGCAGAGCGGGAAATGGCATCATGCCACCACTCAATCCAACCAATATGATGATGGGGCCTTGGCTCAATATTCCACACTCTTTGAATGTGGGTCATCGTGGACTGGTGGTGCAAAACAGACGTGTTGAGGTAGAATTGAGTTTTGGAAGGACGTTGCCTAGCTGTCTACCATTCAATGCTGAAATTTATGGAGAAGTGGTCTGACAATGTCACATCAACAAGAGGAGTGACGGGCAACTCATGATCTTCAGAAAAAGAGAAAAAAGATTGCACATATATCATAGCACGATCAAGCCTTTTAAGAATTATGTCAGAGCCAGCTTTGAAATTCGACCAAGTGCTAGCTCTCAATAAATTTGAAAAGTTGCATGTACTGAAATATAACTCTTTCCGTTTCCCACCACCCTTTTTATTCATTATTTATCCAAATTAGAAAAGAATTATATCATCTTGATATAGATTCTTTTCTCTAGTGCATCATATTTTTTTCAAAAATTTTAAATAAATTTCAGTATTTTTTCTTATCAAGATAATCGATCTTATATTTAAGTGTTAATGACCTACTTTCAATAAAAATAAATGTTAAATATAAAAAAAATAAAAATATTAAAAAAGATATATTTTGGAATATTCACTTGTAGATCTATAAAATTGTATTTTTACATTTAAAAAAAAAAAATTTTATAAGAGTAGGAGTTGTTGAAACATCGAGTTTTTTTTATTTTAAAAAAAAATTGGTAATTAGACCCAAAGTGATATAAAATATGTACATTTAGTAGACACTTCCAATTGGAAAAGTTGTGATCCATATATAGCTTATCTATAATTAATCTATATAGACCATATGTTTGACTAAAATTAATTTTTAGTTAGAAATACTAAAATTCACTTTTGTTGATAAGTTGGCCTAAAACATGACACAGTATTGCACTTCTTGTTTTTATGTACAGAGAATTGTTGGCTTCACATCCTTGTTGACTACTTCCACAATACTTGAAGAAGCAAAATAAGAGATGCCTCAGGTACATGTGTTTATTTTATTTTGTGTTTAGTAGATATGTTCTTATCATTGACAATTATATGCTAACTTGCATCAATGTTATGTTTGTGAATATATATAGGTTGTCTATGAAAATATTGATGACATTCCTTCTCTACCACAGATATATTCTAGGAATCCCAACCATCCTTAAGAGAAAACGTGGACTTGAGCTAATCAAGAATTCAATTTTAGAGTTCATTTATAGTTCAATGTATATTGATTTTGATGTTCACTTTTTGAATGTAAATTATATAATATAACTAATCTCAATTGTGGTTTGATTTTTTCTTGTCCGAGATCCTTCATAGCCAAGGAGTGCTTCGAAAAGGATCGATTTTGATGCTCCATCAATAATTTAGGATGTGATAGAGACATTTTGGGATACATACATGTCTAGTTGGCATGTATATGTTGTATATGGACATACATTTACATATATGGAAATACATTTTGTTTGAGTTAGCTTTTATACCATTTTTGTATATGGATGCACTTGTAATTATTTGACAATTTGATCTATAGAAGTTGAGATTCAATATAGTTTGTTCCTCATGTGCATGGCTGCATTCTTTGAAACTTTAATCTTGAATGTAATAATGAACAATGATTAAATAAAAAACAATAGCATATTATTTGTATAATCTTGAGGTTCAATATAATTTTTTTAGCTAAATCTTAAGTGTTAAATTTGGTTGCCTTGGGCAACTTCACCAAATTTAATGATCTAAACTACACATTTTGTTAGAAGGGCATATCTTATTTGAAACAATCTTTGTTTCCTCAAAATGTCAAGCACTGATGTTTTTCAAATAATTTATTTTCATAGATGTAAATATAGTATATGAAATATTTTCAAAATGAATAAAATTGTAGGAGAATATGTATAAAACTCACTAGTTTCTTTGTAATCAACAATGATGCATTTTCACATAATAAGTATGGTTAATTACGCTTAGTAATGATGAAGGACAAGTAATTACAAGATTTTAAAAGTCAACATCGACGTGAACCATTGATTCCAACACATCTGGTTACACATTTTTACCCTAGCCATGCTCTTATTTTGCCTCCCTACTTGGTCGAACACTCAGGGTCATACCGTAGCGACATTGTCACTTGATTTGCCTAAGTGCAAAAAATTGTCAAACTTTGACAGGTTGTTTCTCAAAATCCATGGTGCTTACGAATGATCCATTTGAAACTGTAGGGTCATTTGAGGACAATCTACAATAGCCTATCTCATATTTTCAAGATCCAGAGTGGTTTTCCTATGGCAATATTTTTTTAGTTGGCGCAAAAATTGTCATATGCATTCAATGAAAAGTTGTAATAGAGCCAAATTCTCATTTTGTTCATAGTGGACATGAACCGTTGGTTCCAACACATCTCATTGGGCATTTTTACTCTATCCATGCTCATTTTTTCCCTCCCTACTCAATCGAACACTCAGAGCCATATCGTAGCAACGTCGTCCCTTGAGTGCCCTAAGTGCAAAAAAATATCAAACTTTGATAGGTTGTTTCTCAAACTCCATGGCACTTGTGAATGATCTATCCAAACCTACAGGGTCATGTGAGGGTCGTCTACAATAGCCTATCTTGGATTTTCAAGATTCAAAGCGGTTTTCCTAAGGTGGTGATTTTTTAGTTGACGCAAAAATCGTCAAATGCATTCAATGAAAAGTTGCAACAGAACCAAATTCTCATTCTGTTTGTCATGGGTGTGAATTTTTGGTTCCAACATGTGTGATTAGGTGTTTTTACCCTAGTCATGCTCCTGTTTTGCCTCCCTACTTGATCGAACACTTAGGGTCATACTGTAGCAGTGTCATCCCTTGAGCACCCTAAGTGCGAAAAATGGTCAAACTTTGTTTGATGGGTTGTTTATCGAAATCCATGGCACTTGTGAATAATCCATATAAACCTAAAGGGTCATGTGAGGGCAATATACAATAGCCTGTCTTAAATTTTCAAGATTCGGAGCGGTTTTCTTAAGACAATGTTTTTTCAGTTGACACAAAAATCGTCAGATGCATTCAATGAAAAGTTACAACAAAGCCAAATTCTCATTCAGTTCATCATGGACACGAATTGTTGGTTCCAACACATCCGATTGGGCATTTTTACCTTCATACTCCTATTTTGCCTCTCTACTCGATCGAATGTTTAGGGCCATACAATAGCGACGCCATCCCTTGAGCGCCTTAAGTACGAAAAATTGTCAAACTTTGATAGGTCGTTTCTCAGAATTCATGGCACTTGTAGATGATTTGTTTGAACCTACAAGGTCATGCAAGGGTTGTCTACAATAGATTTCTCATATTTTCAAGATTCAAAGCGATTTTCCTAGGGAAGCGATTTTTCAATTGACACCAAAATCATCAGACGTATTCAATAAAATGTTGCAATGGATCCAAATTATCATTTTGCTTGTTACGGGTGCAAACAGTTGGTTCCAACATGTTTGGTTAATCATTTTTACCCTAGCCATGCTCTTATTTTGCCTCCCTACTTGGTCTAATGCTCAGGTTCATACCATAGTGGTGTCATCCCTTAAGCACCATAAGTGCGAAAAATTGTCAAACTTTGACAAGATATTTCTCAAAATTTGTGGCACGTGAATGATCCATCTGAACCTACAAGGTCATGTGAGGACTGTCTAGTTGACACAAAAATCATCAGATGCATTCAATGAAAAGTTGCAACAAAACCAAATTCTCATTTTGTTCATCGTGGGCACAAACCATTGGCTCCAACATGTCCGGTTAGGCATTTTTACCCTAGCCATGCTCCTATTTTGCCTCCCCACTCTATCAAACGCTTAGGGCCATACTGTAGCAGTGTCATCCCTTGAGTGTCTTAAGTGCAAAAAATTGTCAAACTTTGACAAGTTGTTTCTTGAAATTTGTGGCACTTATGAATGATTTGTTTGAACCTACAGGGTCACATGAGGGCCATGTACAATAGTTTGGCTCAGATTTCCCAAATTCAAAGCAGTTTTCCTAGGCAACAATTTTTTAGTTGACACAAAAGTCATTAGATGCATTCAATGAAAAGTTGCAATGGATCCAAATTCTCGTTTTGTTCGTTGTGGGCGTGAACCTTCGGTTCCAACATGCTAGGTTGGGTGTTTTTACCCTAGCCATGCTCCTGTTTTGCCTCCTTACTCGGGTGAACACTTAGGGTCATACTGTAGTGACGTTGTCCCTTGAGCGTCCTAAGTGCGAAAAATTGTCAAACTTTGACAGGTTGTTTCTCAAAATCCATGGCACGTACGAATGATCTGTATAAATCTACAGGGTCACATAAGGGATGTCTACAATAGCTTGTCTCATATTTTCAAGATTCAGAGTGGCTTTCCTAGGGCAGTGATTTTTCCAGTTGATGCAAAAATCATCAAATGCTTTCAATGAAAAGTTGCAATAGAGCCAAATTCTTGTTCTATTTGTCATAGGCACAAATCATCAATTCCAACATGTCCAGTTAGGAATTTTTACCTTGGTCGTGCTCCTGTTTTGCCTCCCTACTCAGTCAAACATTCAGGGCCATATTGTAGCAGTGCCCTAGTGAACCTTGGACAACGCTAATGAATGTAGGGCAGCCAGGTAACAAAATGATAATGAGGATGAAAAGGATAAATATAGACTAACAAGCATATATTAAGCCATAATGAACCTAGGAGAACCATAATAATTTAGGGAAACACTAATGATCATGATCATCATTTTTCATTTGTAAGTTTATGCATCATTTTAATCATAATTATCATTATTTGTATACATTGTGACACATAATCACCATTACAACTACATGTCCTTTTGATTACCCATTACAACTCATGTACAAATACATTGCATATCATCAATACAACTACATCAATGTACTCATGTAGAAATACATTGTATATCATCAATACAACTACATCAACATAGTCATGTACAAATACATTGTATATCGTCAATACAGTTCTACAACAATGTACTCATGTAAAAATACATTGTATATCATCAATGTACTCATGTATAAATATATCATATATCTTAAATACAAAGTTACATCAATGTACTCATATAAAAATACAAAGTTACATCAATGTACTCATATACAAATACAACATCCTACTCCATGTGCATTTGATATCCTCACATCCTACTCCAAGCTTGTGTAGAGAAATGTTTGTAGATAAATGAAGACCAACATAAGAAACGTGAACAACATAGTACTATGATCATTCTTTGAACTGAAGACAAGGTACAACCATCATAGCCTCATGTCCTAATGAAATGCATGATATTAAATGAAGAGGTGGGATTATAAACGATGAAGATGTCTCCTTACAAATTACAAAAAATGTACCCACAATGTGCAAGAAAAATGGTGATTCAATAGAATTTGTTAGCATATGTGCAGAGCATGATGACATGATGATATTGTATGTTTTCATTGATGTCAATATGCTGAAGTATGAATCGGTATGTTGTAGTAAGCAAACTGGCAAGAGAACCGGTATGATGATGTAAACCGGTATTTGTGAAAAAGTGAAGCGGTATGTTTGTTCAAGGTGAACCGGTATGTTGGAATGAGAACCGATATATGGAAGTTTCGTATTGGGGTTTCATTTAGCATGACTACCAGTTGGTAGTCTCAGCTTCAAGGTTTTTGGTTGATGCATTCCAAGATTGTGTGATTCAACAAATGACATCTTGTGATGAGTTAGCATTTTAATGAAGACCAAATAAGTGTGGCATTTTAATGAAGACCAGATAAGTGTTGCCACATCAGCCTTGTGCGCGTGAAGGATTTCCTTGAGGATATTGCATGGAGATTGATCCTATCTACCTCGAGAATGTGCAAAGTGTCTGTAAACGGTGGAGAGCGCATGATGAGTTATCAGCTTCCTGAAGCGGCAAAGAATGAACGTTGGAGAACGTCTTGAGATCTGTTCAAGACTATTGTATTCGATGCAGTGTGATTAATAGTCAAGATTGAACCGACTGGATTGTAAAACCTAAATGTTTAGGGTTTAGGGTTTATGCTACCGACCTATCTGTTTCCTATAAGGTCGATGATGTTTTTCATTTTGAAGTTGTTGGCAAGTGTTATGTGTGTATCCCAGTGAGTGATACTTGATTCTTGCCAGACCGGAGAAGTGTGTTGATACCTGCAGAGTGTGATTGCAGAAGAAAAGGAGCTAAAGTGGATCTGCCTTGACATTGAGTGCTATTATCAGATCGGTGTATTACCTGTTGACTTCTAACATTTTCAACAGTTGGAAAATCCCTTAACCGGGTAGCTTTAATAAGCTTTTGTGTAAATCCTTTAACAGGGTGACTCAACTCAATGAGTTCTTCAAATCCTCTTTCGAGGTAACCTTTAACAGGGTTCTAACCTTTAATCGGGTATTTAGCCATCCCTTAACCGAGTGGTCCCTAACAAGATCGGTTCCTAGCAGAACCTATTGTAATAGTCTTTAACTGGACTAGGCTCCTAACAGAGCGAACTTCAAAAGAGTTCAAGAACAACTTGTGGGTATTCATCCCCACTGTGGTTTTTCCCAGTTGGGTTTCCACGTGAAAAATCAGTGTGTCATGTGTGATTCCTTTCATGTGATGGTTTAGTGTTTTATGTCAAACTGGTAAAATATGTTGAACTAGCAGTCATTATATTTTTGATGATAGATTACTTGTTTATGCATAAGGGTGAAGTGGAAATGAGCTATTAGATTGTATGGAAAGCTAAGGGTTACCGGTTTATGTCTTTCACATTGTCACTGTGTTTTACCGGTAGTAATCTGATTTAGACCGGTGTTATTGCTTGGCAGTCAAAGTTCAGTGTGTGCAGTCAAACCGGTTTAGGGTAAGTGTTTTTGCATGTACTGATTCACCCCCCCACCCCCACCCCCCCGCCTTCTTAGTATCGGTTTGGTACTAACTGTTCATCATTTCTTCATCAGTATTGTCCATAAAAAAGACCTACATTTTTTTAAGAATTGTTAAGTAACATAAACAACATGAACAAAAAAGTTTTTATGATCATTATTTGAAATTAAATCCATGATAATAAATGAAGAGGTGGGATTATATACCATGAAGATACCTCCTTATGAATTACATTGAATGTACCCACAATGTTGAAGCAAAATGATGATTCAATAGTATTGTCCATCAAAAAGACCTACATCAAATAAGAATTGTTAAGAAACATAAACAACATGAACAAAAAAAATTATGATCATTATTTGAAATTAAATCCATGATAATAAATGAAGAGGTAGGATTATATATCATGAAGATACCTCCTTATGAATTACATCGAATGTACCCACAATGTTGAAGCAAAATGGTGATTCAATAGTATTGTCTATCAAAAAGACCTATATCGAATAAGAATTTTGAAGAAACATAAACAATGTGAACAAAAAAAATTTATGATCATTGTTTGAAATTAAATCCATGATAATAAATAATTAAAAAATTAAGAGATAAGATTATATACTTTCCCCATTGGGTATGAGATAGATATGCTACTCAAGTGTGCCTAATGGACCATCTCTTTGCTTAAGAGTATCCAATATTGCTTCATGATCAACACTACTAACTGTCCATAGTTCTTTTGTCTTTGGTATTGCATGATGCTTCAACAAATTGACATTTGTAGCTATAACAAGGTGTGAAGACATGAGAATGGTTTTGTGTCTCTCATAGTCTTGAAATATAGGCATGCCATTATTTCTAATCATGTATGTGTGCAACCAAGTTCCTGCAACAACAACTAAATTTGTAGGATACATGAACCCACCATCATCTGTCATCGACCATGTTAGCTTCTTCTTTCCCTATACACATCATTCCAACCAATACTTTGACCTCTCTTCATTCCCCTGCGGTGCAACAACTGCAAAAACATATCCTATATATAGAAGATCTGAAAGATGGTCATACTCAACTAAACTTTCTATCTCATCATTTGACATGGATATTGTTTGAGATAAAGGAGTTAGATATTGTGAAGCCCATGTATCCACCCATTCACTTGACTCACATTGATTCCAGTCACATTGTATATTCAAATTTTACAAAAACAAGCCAACTCTCGTGTTTAAATGGTCCATGTACTTGCCTCTGAGCTACAAAATGAATGCATCTTTGAAGAATCTTTGATTGTTTGACAATCCAATCTATCTCCTATTGTTCTCTCCTCAACCAACCAAAATAATATGCGCACTACCGAATCAAGTGTCCCTCCCTGTGACATTGTTGGACTACACCAATCAACAATAGAGCATGCATCAGAGAATTTAGCACCTAAAATCCTCAATTTCTTCTTAACTATAGATCTCTTCAAGCATGCACTTTATCCATCATTCTCCCCTTTCCCATACCCAACTTAAAAATAACTCCAACTATGAGGTACACGCCTCTCTACATGCATTCTACTCAACCAATAAAGCATACAAGCATTTTTGAATTGACCCATGCAGTTATCTAACCAAATGAGAGTCAATCTATTACAATACCTTTCTCTTGCAAGAACTCAAAACAATGTTGCACATACTTGGAGGAGTGAGATCTATCATCACATATAAAAATGATACTCCCTGATTATCTTCCTATCCTCTTATGTACTATCACGGGCATGTCTATATGTTATGTGAACAAAAATAGCAATCTGAAATAAATTGTAGTATCGAGCCTGTACCTCATTTTGTTGTTGCAATGTATAGTTTTATGCAAAATTGACCACCGATATGATAATTCCAATTGGGAAAGAGTTCTTACACATCCTAAATTGTCAATCCAACCACTGAGACCTATGGGTATGCCTTGCATACTTGTAGAAAATATTTTCCTTAAAATCTGAAATAAAATCAACAACAGTGACCTCTCTGGAGACCAATTCGCATCTAGAAGCTTCACCTCCACTCTTCAAAGTATATTCGACTGTCTCATATCTCTTTTTCTCAACAATATTCTTTCCAAATTTGTGCTTGCTACCCTCATGAAAAAATGAAACAAACTTTGGCAAGTCACAAAATTGTGAGCACTTCTCGTTTAAACATTCATTTCTTTAGAAAAAGCAGCTATCATCTCTAAGACAAAAATATACATAGCAAGTCTCTTGATGATCTCAAAAGTTTCATTGCACCGCATTCCAACAACATTTCATTAGTATGCAAAGTATAATGAATATAGCATAAAATTTCATGGTACATTGAAAACTCCACATGGTATTTCCAACAACAAGTATTAAGAGTCTTAAGAGGTACACAATAAAATGGCTTCAAATATTCAAAGGCCCTTTGTGAGATTTGCAAATTTGGATGTGTTTCACAAAAAAAAATTGTACAACATTGTTTGGCTTGGTTCTAAGAAATGTTTAGGATGTGGTGTGCAATATTGATTGCTAATTCTTAACTTTAAAACATCCTTTATATTAAGTAGTACTCTTGAGTTAGAGTGCCAAAATTGTTGAATGTTCTCCTTTAAATTGTTGATCAACTTATCAACATATGGAAGCCTCCCACCAAAAGCCCATGTATTATTTTGAAGAGGATCATGGAGTCTTTCTCTTCTTGCAAGTTCTCTATCCAAAGTTTTACGACTTATGTTCAAATCAACACAAGTTTGTCTCATAAAGCGAGCCTTTCTCAAATGATGGCTTATTAAGGAGGTTGTAATCTCTCTTCGAGTAGCTCTGTTATCTTTTTCCATGCTATTCTTTCCAATATAATTGAGAGCATTAAAAATATTTTTGATTATAAAAGAAGTTTTATCAATCTTCTTGTTCACACGAATCTTTAATTTGGCTAGCAAAGGTCTCATATTTTGCAATATCTTTAGCAATTGAAAAAAAAGTTGGCAGTGCTTGGTCAATGTCTTATTGCTAAAATATTGGTTGAAAAGTTGTGTAGCCCACAATCGAACATTTCATGTTGACCTCTTTCCTTCAAGATTATCTATAATGTTCTCATGAATTTCAAGTAACCATTTAATGGGGTTCTTGAAGGTCTTGAATTTGGAATTTGTCTTTCTTCCACGAGAGGGTCTTCATTTCTCATGTAATTCGATGTTACATAATGTTTGCTTGGTTCAACAATTCCACCTTCAATGTCAATTCCCAAATTTTCACCTTCGATGTTAATTCCAACGTTTTCACCTTCAAGGTCAATTCCCACATTTACATTTCTAAATTCAATATCATGTTGAACATTTTGTATATCTACTAACATTTTCATTCCCAATTTAAATATCATGTTCAACATTTCCAATATCAATATCTACATTTTCATTTTCATTTTCAATATCTTGCTCAACATTTGCAAATTCAATTTACTCTTCACTTGAAATAACATTTGAAAAGGCTTCATCAATATTTGACATACCTTGTCTTCTCTTCCTATGACTTTATCTATCTCTTTGTCTATATGCTTCAATTTTCTCATTTCAAAGCTTTCTTTTACATTTTTTCTTTTGATGACTGTTGCTCCCCATTATACCTCCACAAAGATGTTCAAAAATGATTGCTAATGATAAATTTGTGTAAAAGATTCTTAAAAAAGCAAAATTTTGGACCATTGAACTGTTATCACTAAGGTTCGCACCCTAGCTAAGCCTAGACTCAACTAACTTGTGACACATGGGACTAATTTTAGGTTGTGGGTACCCTATACCAAAAGTAGACCTCCAAAGAGGGATGGTTCCCTTTAAAACTTTCTAAAACTACTGATTTTGGACAAGGAAAAGGGAAGAAAAGATGCTTTGAAACATAAACCTACAACTAACTTGCGGTGATGCACCAATATTTGCATTTTGGTTTAGTAATGATTGATTACAACTATTTCAACTGAGAAAAACAACTATGTTCACACCTATTCATGCCTATGTGGACCATCAACATTTCATATGGAGGTTACTTATTTCAGTTTGTATAGAGATGAAAGAATTTATACAGTATTGCTTGCTGAAATGAAGATTTTACACAACATATAACCTGATCAACACTTAAGATTACTTGCCAACAAACATTGCATAAATGAAATATAATTAAAGGACTGTAATTATCACAATAAATTTTATAAAATAATATAACACAATGAAACATGACAAGAGAATGAGCAAGAACAACAGTCTTTCTCATTGAGCTTGTAGAAGAATTTCATTACAATGCATAAATTGAATGATAAAAATCAAAAGGTTTGAGTTACAAGACTAGTTTCATTGTTGTACATACAGAGAAGAAGAAAGATTTGGCTTCAAAGAGGAATGAATTCGCCTTTAATTGAAAAGCTTCTTTAGAATTTTGAAATTTGAAAATTTGGCTCTCTTTGACTTCATGACTGATTTGAATTGAAGTAACATGAGTGTACTTGTTGCTTATTCCCCTCCAAATCAGGTACCAACTGAAACAAGCTCCTCAAAATCAAGATCAACCACTTTTGAATTTGAAAACTAATTGCTTTAGTGAATGGACTTGAAAATCCCTAAAATTTGGGTGGCACTTCAATTGGGATGGCATCAAAACATAATCCATCGATCCAAATGTCAAATAAGAGAAATAAATGGGCATGGGCAACCAAGGGAAACGTTTGTATAATGCAACAAGAGTAATGATGATCTTCTTGCAATATTTGGAAGTGGCTGGAGTGCAACTGATCAGATATGGCATGTCAATGGGACCTGCATTCAATTTCAACCTGATAGGTCGACAACCACCATGGCACTATTTGAATTCTAATGTTCTTCGCCAATATTTGAATCTTGACCATTGGATCTTCCCTCTTGTGTGTTGATGAATGACTGAGATGCACCTAGAAGACACCCCAATGGCCCTCAATGATAGATCAAAATATAGCTGTCGATCTCACCCTTAATTAAAATCAGACAAATGTCATTGCATGTAAAATTTTGTTGGTCCCACCTTATGACTGAGCCCATCAATCGCAAGCTCACAGCTTAGCCCAGATCGGTTACAAGGAAGTTGTGATGATAAGACCTAGCATTTACTTTAACCATTAGACGCCCATCACAAGATCACAACTTGAGATAACACTTGTTCTTGACCACTGCAATAATTTGGCCTAGCATCCACGGTAACCCCGAGCGGTCCATCACAACATCATAGGGGGAACCGATGGTTTACCTTAACTGTTGCAAACCCACGATCTATTATCTCCTAGTAACTGCCAATGGATCGTTGCATCATCACAACCTGAAATAGCTTTAGTTCTTGACCGTTGCAAACCCTGCGGCCAACATCAGACCGTAACCACCAATGGTTCATCGTAACAATGCAAGATTGACTAATGGTTAACCTTAACTGCCACAAAGATGCAATCTTTCCATTTGCTAATAACAGGTAAGATAGGGCCAATTCTAGGATGAATACGGAACACTCTGACTGGTTGATTTAAGTTAAATGACCACCTGTGTCGGTCAACGAACAAATAGAACAAGGCCAAAAAAGGCTAAGGAAAAAAATGCCTTAAGGGTTTAGGTTTTTATGCCTTAGGGAAATATGTAAAGTTTAGCCATTAGGTTATCTCAAATCAGTTGTCTGCATGGCTAAGGGTGACATAAAAATGTCAACAATTGTATGTTTGAAAACCTGTGATTATTGCCTGTAAAAAGAATATAGGGACCGTTGGAAAGCACAAAAAAGCCCAAATTCCTATTTTTTGTAGCCAAAATCTAATACGCAAACATAATTTTTATAAGGCCACCAAGATTTTTTGTTGGCGCTCAAATGGAAATGAATTGAATGTCGAATATATAATTGATATCTAATATATTTCCCTATAGGAAGAGTGAGAGAGGGAAGGGGGGAGATAGGGGGAGGAAGATAGAAAGGGATAATGAGAGAGAGAAGGGGAAGGGCAAAGGGAGAGAGAGAGAGAGAGAGAGAGAGAGAGAGAGAGAGAGAGAGAGAGAGAGAGAGAGAGAGAGAGAGAGAGAGAGAGAGAGAGATGGATAGGAGAAGAGAGAGAGAGAGAGGGGGCAGGGGGAGGGAGAGAGGGAGGGGGAGTGAGAGAGAGAGAAGGGGTGAGATAGGGAGAGAAGAGGAAAGGGATAGAGAGAGGAAGAGGGAGAGGGAGAGTGAAAGAGAGAGAAGGGGAAAGGGAGAGAGATATGGAGAGGGAGAGGGAGACTTAGAGAGAGAGAGAGAGAGAAGGGGAAAGGAAGGAAGAGGGAGAGGGAGAGGGAAAGGAAGAGAGATAAGGGGGGAGAGAGAGAGAGATATCTCCCTATCTTAAACAAGGTAGTAGATATCTCTCTCTTGATACTTCAATCTCCTCCCCTCTCTCCCTCCCCCTAATTACTCGATAGATCTCTCTCTCTCTCTCTCTCTCTCTCTCTCTCTCTCTCTCTCTCTCTCCTAAACAAGGTATCAGATATCCCTCTCACCCTCTCTCTCTCCCTCCCCCCCCCCCTCTCTCTCTCCCCCTATCCCTATCTCTCTCACTATCCTAAACAAGGTATAGAATATACCTGTCCCTTTCCCTTTCTCTCCCTATCTAGATCACTTTCTCCTTATCCCTTGCCAACCCTCTCTCTCTCTCTCTCTCTCTCTCTCTCTCTCTCTCTCTCTCTCTCTCTCTCCTAAATAAGGTATCTAATATCGAATATTATCCAATATTCAATATTTTATTATCTATATATATTACTATATTACTATATTAATACTATATAATATATAATAATATATTATATATTATTAATTATATTTATTAAAAAGAAAAGAAATTGGATATCAGATTCATATCCAATATTTGATTTGTATTGGATATTTGTTATTTCTATCGAAAATCAAAATCCTTGGTATTTAGCTCAGGATTTCATTGGTATTTGGCTAGGACATGCCAACCCTGGAAAGTCAATAGAAAAAATGTGTTTTTGAGTCTTTCTTGTTTTTTAGACTTCACTCTGGTGGCTAACGACTTTTTTTAAGCCAAAATTGATGAAATGAAAAGGTTTTTTTAAGCACATTCTCAGCTTTCCAACAATATAAGTTTTGCCTTATTTTGACTTTTAAATTATTATAATTCATTTTCTAATTGAATTTTGACTAAAGTCCTGATTGATAAGTTGATTGAAAAACATCTATAACTTTCAAACGATATCACAATTTTTGAATCCAAAACATACATACATTCTATGCTTCACCTAATATAGGATATTAAAAAAAATGAATTTCATAAAGTTTTGACCAAGTTAAGGTGGTCAGACATACGAGTTTTTATATTTTTAAAAAGTTGTCGTAAAAAAATCATAATTAATTATTTACATTAAAAAATTACAAAAAATACGTGTCACATCTGGATATAAGTCTTCTACTTATATTTAAAATCTTATAAAAAAATAGTATGATTTGATTGTGATCAAGGTGGTCAGACAGACACCCACTTCTTATATTTTTCCTAAAATATTAGTAATACTGCATTGAAATTTTGAATTTTCGTCAAATAGATTTTTTCTCTCCAAAAAACAAATAGTAGCTTAGAAACTACATTCAATTTTCTACAAATTCTATCCTTACAAATTTTTAAAATAATGTTGATATCTTATTCAAATTTGTATGCCAAGTTGCCTAACTCTATTTTTCTTAATTTTCATTGCTACTTAAGGGCCTGTTTGGCCCATCAATTGAAGTACCTTTTACGTTTTGTTCCTAAATGTGAAGAGTAATCATAAGGGGATCATTTCTATTTTTAACCTCTTTATAAGGTAATTTATCTTGTGAGAATGTAATATCATTTGGTTTAGAAGAAGGATGAGGAATCACCTTTTGTAAAGCTACTTGAATCAACTTATGGTATGAAGGTGAAGTTTAAATCAAATTCCAAAGGGAAATCTTAGATAAGATATCATGGATTTTCTCAACAAGACTAGGTCCCTAATTAAAATTTTGCTTAAGATGATGGGGTGAAGGAAGGCAAGTGGGAAGAAAATTGGAATTTTGCTTGTTTTTTCTAAAGTTAAGCACTTCTATACCATATTTATGTGCTAGTTGTCTTTCCTTAGCACCTCTTTCGCAAATATAGTTTGCTACTTTTATGATATTGGGAGGTTTCTTGTGCTTAGGATTTTCATAACTATAAACATGAATGGTATTGAATTGATTAGGTTCTTTGTTCTCTGAGGATACATCTTTAGAAGTGAGAGCATCAAGGAAATTGCTAATTATTTCATCCTCTTGCTCCAAGGTATCTTTATGGGTAAGAAAAAATTTAGGATAAGGACAAACACAACTCATTAATGCTTATCGCTAGTGGGAGATTCTTTCAAATGAAAAGAGGGTATGGTATCACTAGGAAAGGTAGTGATAACATCATCCACTTGCACCAAATGATCTTCATGGGGGAGGTACATTTTAAGAGAAAGATGAAAATCAATTTTCAAAGCTTCATCTTTAGGAGGGAGAGTTTTGAAATAAGTGTTCATAACCTCTTCTTGCACCAATGTTCCCTCATTGGTAGGACCAAATTTTGGAGAGCATAAGTCAATGCCCATCAACACTTTTTCTCTAGGAGAGGTACCATGTATGGAAGGTAAGGTAACATTAAGGATGGTGTTTATGATATAATCCTCTTTCTCTAATATTTTATCATTGGAGAGGCACATTTTAGGAGAAATATCAACATAATTCATCAAAAATGCATTCTTAAAAGGGAGAGTTTTGAAAGAAGTGTTAATGGTCTCTTTTTGCACTAAAATGTCCTCATGGGTAGGAGGATCCTTAGGAGGGGGATAAATTGTAACAAGGGAGGATAATCCATTATCACATCTATGAAATAAATTCATCATGGAACTAGCTAAATGAACCAAAAATGACAACAATTTGCTTTTTCAAATAATAACATATGTAAAATTTATGATAAAAAGAGATAAAAATGTGCAATTTTTATGATTTTTTCACTAATGCAAGTACATAAACAATGATTCAATGCATCTAAATTTTAACATAACATGTCATAACAATCATATTTCAAAATGTGATCAAAAAATTATGCAACCCACAAGTTAATTTTAGAATAACAAATTAGGGTTTTAATGAATTTAACCTCTAATTTAATGTAATCTAATTGCAAATATGATTTATGAGTGCAAATATGAAGGTTTGAGTGCATACATATTATATTTGAGACAAGGAATAAAAAATAAGCATGTATTTAGTCAAGTTTACTAAAATGTAAAAGTGGAAAAACTAGGGTTTCACCAATTAAGATAATAAAACTACTAATTTTACCTTAGGGACCACTACGTTGAAAGAGGGTGAATCTAATGGATTTAACCACAATCCCAAATAGGAAAAGAGCTAAAACTCTAATTAGATTCAATGGTTTTTAGTTTGCCCCCTCTTTCTAGTTGAAGATTGTATGTGAATTATGAAATTAGGGAAAAACAAGGGATAATTGAAGTAAATTTATGAAGACAGTATGCTACAGATGTCCCATGGAGCCACCGATTGAGAGATGTCCCCTGTTCTTAGAAGTTTGGCCTGATTTTTTGAGACCAGGTAGTATAGATTTGCCTTGGTCCTACAAATTTCACTCTGTCGAAATCTAAACCTGTTTGTCTTCATCAACCCTATCAGAATATCTGAGTACAACTCCTAAGCATGTTCCATGCACACAGAAAGAGAGAAGAAAGTGTTGTGGATAGGGGTTTTCCTTAGGTCAAACCCTAGTTTAGGAATTAACCTTGAATTGAATATTGTAAATAATGAAGTAAATTCTAGGAGATATACCTCAGATCTGCAATGGCTAATAGAAGGATTATGATGTGATGCTATTTGAATATTGTTGGCATTATGTGAACCGATATGAGGACATAATGACATTGTACATTGTCATTGATGTCAATATGTTGAAGAAGTGAGAACCGGCATATGAGAGAACCGGTAGAACACTGTGAACCGACATTTGTGCCAAAGTGAAGCAGTGTGTTTGATCATGATGAACCGGCATATAGCTATGTGAACCGACTCATGGAAGTATTGTATGACTACCGGTTGGTAGTCTCAACTTCAAGGTTTCCGGTTTAAGTACTTCAAGCCTGTGTGGCTCAACCAGTGACTTTGTGTAATGAGTTAGCATGGTAACAAATAATAGATCGTGTTGCCATGTAAGCCTTGTGCACATGAAGGATCTTGCATGAAGGAGATTGTTCCTATCTACCTCGGGAATGTGAGAAGTCTGTAAAACGGTGATAACGTGTGATGGGTTATCAGCCGCCATAAAATCGGTGGAAATGGACGATGGAGAATGTCTTGAGATTGGATCAAGAACTGTTGCATTTAATGCAGTGTGCTCAACGGTCAGGATTGAACCATTTGAATTCCTTAACCTAACAGGTTTAGGGTTTAGGGTTATGCTACCGACCTATCTATTTTCCTATAAGGTCGATGTTGTGTCTCTTTCTGAGGTTGTTGGCAAAAGTTGTGTGTGTGTATCCAAGAGAAGGGATACGTGATTCTTGCCAAACCCAAAGGAGAGAAGTGATACCTACAGAGTGTAAGTGCAGAAGGTGAAGAGGAGCTCGAGCAGATCTGCATTGGCATTGAGTGTTGTTACCAGATCATTGTAATACCTGTTGATCTCTAACCACCTCAACAGTTGGAAAATCCCTTAACAGGGTAGCCTTAACCGGCTTGCTGTAAATCCTTTAATAGGGTAATTCAAAGCTATTGAGTTTGAAATCCTTTAGCTATTGAGTTCTTGAAATCCTCTAACAAGGTAACCTTTAACAGGGTTTAACCCTTAACCGAGTATTCTAGCCATCCCTTAACCGGGTGATCCCTAACAGGATCGGTTCCTAGCAGAACCTATTGTAATGTCTCTAACCGGACAAGGCTCCTAACAGAGCAGACTTCTAAAGAGTTCAAAAATAGCTTGTGGGTATTCATCCCCACCATGGTTTTTTCTAGTTGGGTTTCCACGTGAAAAATATGTGTGTCATGTGTGATGCTTTTATCTTGTGATGCTTTCCTATTGTCTATCAAGCATATGATGGTTCTATGTTTTACGCCTGTCAATAAAACATGTTGACCTATCTATTATTATGATCTGATGATAGATTACATGTTTATGCATAAGGGTGAAATGGTAGTGTAGTCTTGAGTTGAGTGAAAAGCTAAGTGAGTAACCAGTTAATGCTTGTCTCAGTCATTCTTACCTTTACCGGTTGCACTCTATTTCAAACCAGTGTCACTGTTTGCTAGTCATTTGAAGTGTCTGTTGTCAAACCAGTTTAGGACTATATTTTTGTCTGTACTGATTCACCCCCCCCCCTCTCGGTACTAGGTTAGTACTATCCGTTCATCATTGAGTTATCAATTGGTATCAGAGCGCCCTCTAGGTCCTCTATGCTATCAGCTTAACTGCTTGAGATAAAGATCCCAATCTAATGATGAAGAGGGAAGGTCAAAAGTTTAGTATATGGAAAGACAAAATGAAGATATACATTAGAAGCATGGGTGCTCAACACTGGAGCTATGTTGAGACTGCCTATGTTGCTCCTACCGGTACCCTTACCAATGACCAAAAGAGAGGGATGTAGGAGAATGGGCAAGTCATGGAAGCCCTAATTAGTAGTTTATCTGACATTGAGTTTATTGATGTTCAAGATAAAGTAAATCCCAAAGAGGTATGGGATACTCTTGAAAATATCTATGGTGGTGATGAGCATCTAAAATAGGCTAAGGAAGAAAGCCTTAGAGGGAAGTTTGAAGATATGTAGATGGTTGAAGGTGAGACCATTCAACAATATGGAATAAGAATCAAAATAGTTGTTGGAGATATCAAGAGTGCAGGTGGTAAAATAGAAGATTCCACTATGGTAAGCAAAGTCCTGAGATCCCTATTGCCGGTCTATGCAATAAGGGTTGCTACTATTCAAGAGCTAAGATCAATAGACAAGACTAAGGTATCCCTAGACTCCATCATTGCAAAGTTGACAGCCTATGAGCTAAATAGTTTCGATGGCAGTGTTCAAAAGACTAAATCAGCTTTTAAAGCTTCTGCAGTACCATCCAGAAAAGGAAAAGAAGCTAGCACTAGTGGTGAACCAAGAAAGGGCAGAGAAATGGATGATGAGGAGATTCTGATGGCATTTGAAGCTCTCCTTTCCAGGAAACTTCCTAAAGGAACTGGCAAATACAGAGGTAAGCTACCTTTGAAATGATTTTCTTGTAACCGGATAGGACATATTGTTGTAAACTATCCTAATGGCGACAATAAGGACAAACCGGAAAGGTTCAAGAAATTCAAAGGAGGAAACCAGAGAAACTGTTTTGTGGTAGTTGATGAAGGTGTCACAGATGAAGAATCAGAGGATGAAGAAAATGAAGATATTGTGTTTGTTGTTGTCAAGGAAGATGTGTCAGACAAGAAGGCTCTTGTCTCCCGGTTTGATAATTCCAATGAGTGTATCATTGACAGTGGCTATTCTCACCATATGAATGGTGACCAGAGCAAGTTTCTATCCTTGGAGGAGTATTATGGTGGTGTGGTTCGCTTTGGCAATGATGCACTATGCATGGTCAAAGGCAGAGGGTCCATCTCTCTGAATGGAAAGAGTAGTGCTGACAATGTGTATTGGGTTGATGGTCTTAGACACAACCTTCTGAGTGTTGCCCAGCTGAATGATAGTGGCCTCACTCTGGAATTCAAGAATGGAGTTTGCAGAATCAAAGGAAAGAATGGTGAATTCGTGGCCACCGACATGCAGACAAAAGGTAACCTATTTCAGCTAAATGCAAATATAAGTACACGTCTTATGGCTAAATTTGATGATAGCTAGATATGGCATAGGAGACTTTGCCATGTAAACTTTGATAACATTGTGAAGGCTAGTAAGATCAAGGCAATTAGAGGGTTGCCGGTGCTAAGCAAACTGGATAATACCTTGTGCAGAGAGTGTCAATTGGGGAAAATGTCTTCCTCAACCTTTAAAGGTAAATCTTTCACTGCTGACAACTTGCTTGACCTTGTGCATACTGATTTGTGTGGTCCTATGAAAACTAGAAGTGTGCAGGGTGATAGGTACTTCATGATTCTCACTGATGACTACTCAAGAATGATGTGGGTCACATTCTTGAAAGACAAGTCTGAAGCCTTTGTAAATTTCAAAGCTTTCAGAGCATTAGTGGAGAAGGAAAGCGGTAAAAGGATCAAGTGCCTGAGAACTGATCAAGGAGGGGAATTCACTTCCGGTGAATTCAACAAGTACTGTGAAGAACATGACATCAAGAGGCAATTGTCTACCCCCCGAACTCCATAGCAGAATGGCCTAGCAGAGAGGAATAACCAGACTATGGTTGAAGCAACTAGAACCATGTTGATTCAAGGAAAGGTAGCTCACACCTTTTGGAGAGAAGTAGTGAGCACTGCAGTCTGCACAATGAACCAGGTACTCATCAAGAAAGGTAAGGATAAAACTCCTTATGAATATTGAACCGGTAAGACACATGTGGTTAGCTACTTTAGAGTGTTTGGTAGCAAATGTTACATCAAGAGGAGTGAACACCAGAGAAAATTTGATGCGAAATGTGATGAGGGAATATTCCTAGGATATTCTACCAAGAGCAAAGATCTCAAGTGTTTCAACAATAGGACTCGGAGAATTATGGAAAGCATCAATGTAAGAGTTGATGAAACCTCTAAGAAAACTAAGGAAACCGACAGTGAGCAAGCAGTAAACAAACCGGTTGCAATCTTCTGGGAACCGGTTGACAGCCAACCGAGTACCAGTAACAATGTTCCTACACCGGCAAATGTAGATGTTGATACTAATGGAGATGAGGATGAAGAAGAAAAGCAAGAGGAATCTATCAAGACCATTCCTCGGTATATCAAGTTGAATCATGATCCTAAGCAGATCATAGGAGATAAGGATGCAGGAATCCTTACAAGAAGAAAGGTCAGAGAAAACTCATGTATGATCTCTGAATTTGAGCTTAAATCATTCAAAGAGGCACATAAGGATGAAGACTGGATCAAGGCAATGGAAGAGGAACTTGACCAGATAGAGAAAAATGGTACATGGTCTTTGGTACCCAGACTGGAGCACAAAAATGTCATTAGTACTAAATGGGTTTTCAGAAATAAGTTGAATGAGGATGGCATAGTGATTAGGAACAAAGCCAGATTATTGTGCAAAGGATATGCTCAAGAAGAAGGAGAAGACTATGGTGAAACCTTTGCTCCCATAGCCAGATTGGAAGGAGTCTGTATGCTTCTTGCATATGCAACTTTTAAAGGTTTCAAAGTATATCAAATGGATGTAAAATTTGCATTCCTAACTAGTGTACTTGAAAAGGAGGTGTATATTGAGCATCCAGATGGGTTTGCCCTATCTGAAGATAGTAACATGGTATGTAGGCTACATAAAGCCTTATATGGACTAAAGCGGGCACCTAGAGCATGGTATGAACGTCTGCATTCCCATCTTGTGAAGATTGGATTTGAGAGAACAAGTGAAGATAGTAATATCTACTTGAAGTCTGAAGGAGATCAGATCCTGATCTATGAGGTATTTGTTGATGACATTATCTTTGGTGGAGATGACAAGATGAGTCATGAGTTTGTAGATGAGATGAAGAAAGAATTTGAAATGTCACTCATAGGGGAGACTAAATTCTTCATTGGACTACAGATCCAACAGATGAAGATGGAATCTTTATCACTCAGTCCAAGTATGTCAAAGAAGTGTTGAAGACCTTTGGCATGGAAGATAGCAAACTGGTTGGTACTCCAATGGTGACCGGTTGTAAACTATCTAAAGAAGATGACTCAGAATTGGTCGATGAGAAGGAATACCAATCAATGATTGGTAGGTTGCATTATGTAGTGCATAGTAGACCGGATATTGCACATGCAGTTGGCATTACTGCAAGATTCCAGAAAAGCCCAAGAGAATCTCACTTGGTTGCAGTCAAGCAGATTCTTAGGTATCTGAAGGGAACTATTGACTATAGATTATGGTATCCTTATAGCAAGGATTTCAACTTGAAAGTATACACAGATGCTGATTGGGCAGGCAATATAGATGACCGGAAAAGAACAACAGGTGGTGCATTCTTTCTCGGTGGTAGACTGGTCTCATGGATGAGTAAGAAGCAGAGTTGTATCTCTCAGTCTACAGCGGAAGTAGAGTATGTTGCAGCTTTCATGAACTACACTCAGACAATTTGGATGAAGCATGTATTAAATGGCTTCAAAGTTCCTGTATCTGAACTGGTAAGTATATTTTGTGACAATACTAGTGCAACTAATATCTCCAAGAATCCGGTTTTACATTCTAGAACCAAGAACTTTGAGCTTAAGTATCATTTCTTGAGGGAAAAGGTTCAGAACAAAGAGATTGCACTGGAACATGTTTCCAATCAGGAGCAGTTAGCAGACATATTCACCAAGCCTCTCCCAAAGGCTACATTTATGTACTTAAGAGGTGAATTAGGGGTGTTGCCCCTTCAGGAGGTAAACTAAAGGTATATGCTCCACATCAGTCGGGTATTGCATAGTCAATTTTTTCTTCAGGATTGATGTGTTGAAGGATGCTACTCCTCAGGGGGAGAAACATAATGGAACAGGGAAGCTTGTGCCTCCACTTTGGCATTGTTGTCAAAGGGGGAGAAGATGTGAAGTGGAGAAGATATCTTTTTTATTGTCATCAATGCCAAAGAGGGAGATTGTTGGCATTATGTGAACCGGTATGAGGACATAATGACATTGTATGTTGTCATTGATGACAATATGCTGAAGAAGTGAGAACCGACATATGAGAGAACTGATAGAACACTGTGAACTGACATTTGTGCCAAAGTGAAGCTGTGTGTTTGTTCATGATGAACCGACATATAGTTATGTGAACCGGCTCATGGAAGTATTGTATGACTACCAGTTGCTAGTCTCAACTTCAGGGTTTCCGGTTTAAGTACTTCAAGCCTGTGTGGCTCAACCGGTGACTTTGTGTGATGAGTTAGCATGGTAACAAAGAACAAAACATGTTGCCACATAATCCTTGTGCACGTGAAGGATCTTGCATGAAGGAGATTGTTCCTATCTACCTCGGGAATGTGAGAAGTCTGTAAAATGGTGATAACATGTCATGGGTTATCAGCCACCATAAAATCGGTGGAAATGGACGATGGAGAATGTCTTGAGATTGGATCAAGAACTATTGCATTTAATGCAGTGTGCTCAATGGTCAGGATTGAACCTTTTGAATTCCTTAACCTGATAGGTTTAGGGTTTAGGGTTTATGCTACCGACCTATCTGTTTTCCTATAAGGTCGATGTTGTGTCTCTTTTTGGGGTTGTTGGCAAAAGTTGTGTGTGTGTATCCAAGAGAAGGGATACGTGATTCTTTCCAGACCCAAAGGAGAGAAGTGATACCTGTAGAGTGTAAGTGCAGAAGGTGAAGAGGAGCTTGAGCGGATCTGCATTGGCATTGAGTGTTGTTACCAGATCATTGTAATACTTGTTGATCTTTAATCACCTCAACAGTTGGAAAATCCCTTAACAGGGTAGCCCTAACCGGCTTGTTGTAAATCCTTTAACAGGGTAATTCAAAGCTATTGAGTTTGAAATCCTTTAGCTATTGAGTTCTTGAAATCCTCTAACAAGGTAACCTTTAACAAGGTTTAACCCTTAACTGGGTATTCTAACCATCCCTTAACCGGGTGATCCCTAACAGGATCGGTTCCTAGCAGAACCTATTGTAATGTCTCTAACCGAACAAGGCTCCTAACAGAGCGGACTTCTGAAGAGTTCAAAATTAGCTTGTGGGTATTCATCCCCACCGTGGTTTTTCCCAGTTGGGTTTCCACGTGAAAAATATGTGTGTCATGTGTGATGCTTTCCTATTGTCTGTCAAGCATATGATGGTTCTGTGTTTTATGCCTGTCAATAAAACATGTTGAACTAGTTGTTATTATGATCTGATGATAGATTACCTGTTTATGCATAAGGGTGAAATGGTAGTGTAGTCTTGAGTTGAGTGAAAAGCTAAGTGAGTAACCGGTTAATGCTTGTCTCAGTCATTCTTAGCTTTACCAATTGCACTCTGTTTCAAACTAGTGTCACTGTTTGCCAGTCATTTGAAGTGTCTGTTGTCAAACCGGTTTAGGACTGTATTTTTATCTGCACTGATTCACCCCCCCTCTTAGTACCGGGTTAGTACTATCCGTTCATCATTGAGTTATCAAATATAATCACAAATGTTGAATGTATTGGCATGACAAACACATGAACATGAAATCCCTAATCAAAACACGTGCTTGCATGGAGATTGATGTAACTTTTCTCCATAATGCTTGAAGGATGAAATTTTGCATTGAATCTCTAAATATTATAGATAGGAAGTGGATGTCAAAATGAATTGATATAATGTCTTTATATAGGGTTCCCTAGGTAAATTACCAATTAGGTTGACCTCCAATGATCAAGTGTAGCCACGGGGACCAAATTCCATCGAGGAGGAGAAGTGCCTATCCACATTCAAATTGGATCCACATTAAGGGGGACAAGGACATTTTGGGCCACCCTAGTCCTCCAAAAATAGGACCAACAAATGGGAAATCAAGAACATGCAACCCCTTGATGGGGTCCCACCTAATAGTGTCAATAGGTGACGTCAAGGTTGGAGTAAAATGGGGTCAAAACAGGCCTAGGAGGAATGAAAATGGGACACACTAAAGTAGGAGCACAAACATGAGGTGTAAATTATACTGGATATAATTTACAATGCTACAGAGGTAAAAGAGAATCCTTACAAAAAGGAGGAGATTGAGGTGAAGGTTGAATAGTACATGGTTAACAAGAGCATAATATGAAGGAAGTTGTGAAAATTGTATTTTTCCTAATATGTGTAGCATCCTAAAATTGCGACACTTGCAATTTTGACTACATTTGGGTCTTCACGATGGTGACGCAACGTTGAACCTGAATGGAGACCCCGAAACCTGTTTACAACACCAAAAACTGCATTTTTCTGCACCCTGGCCTGATCCCTCCTTGCACCCTGTTGTCCCGAGAGGTGGGACCATGGTGCCCAGCGCCCTGGTCCTTCAGGACTAGGGCGCCCAGTGCCCTGGTCCCCCAGGACCATGGCGCCCAGCGCCCTGGTCCCTAGCCCTATTTTGGGCCCGGTCTCCTTTTGGGCATCGGGTCTTTAAGTTTGCAAATTGGGAAATAATGTTTCCTGGTCGGCCCAAGATCGGAAAAATCAGTCTATCAACCCTAATTGAAAAGTATATAAACTACATTTCCCCTCTCAAAAAGGAGGAGGACATATGTGTGAAAGACGTGGAAGCAATATTCAAACATTCAAACATTCAAGCATTCAAGCATTCCTTCAAGCAATTGAGCATTCTAAGTCTCCATTCAAGGCTAGGTGTTGCATTCAAGACAAGGATTCAACCATTGAAGAGGAGATCACATACAACATACAACATACTACATACATTACACCTTCGCATGTAAGAATACAAACATTCTTACAACAAGGTATCAGTACTTGTTTACATTACAAACATTTACACTTACAGCATTCTCATTTCTTGGTTAATTCCAAAACCGGGGTTTGACCTAAAGGCAAACCCCTAATCCCTAACCCCCCAATCGTCCTCTCTTTTCTGTGTGTAGGTTGCAGGTACGCGACTGTAATTGAAGATCTGGAATCCTTGTGCAGAGACGAACAGATCCACCTTCGTTTCGCGGATTTTTCGGAGGACCATGTGCATGCCGGGCGCCATCGTCCCGTCGACTTTCGCTCAAATTTGCAGAACAGATATTAATTTATTAAAATAAAGCAACAATGGGGCATGGCCAAGCGGTAAGGCAGCAGGTTTTGGTACTGTTATTCCGAAGGTTCGAATCCTTCCGTCCCAGGTGGAACAGTATTATTGAAAAAAGAAATAAGAAGAAAAAAAATTCTTTTTTGATTTCTCATCCTTTCATAGACTATACTTATAGAACGGAAATATGATTTCAATAAGATCTAAATATAGAAAGGGATATTTTGTGGTGTACGATGGGGATACAGATAAGAACATTGTATAAAAAATGCAGAAAGAACATAATGCGAATGCAAATGAAATAATTGAGATGCAATTATTGTTTTATTATTTCGTTCTACAAGAAGGGGATATGGCGGAATCAGTAGATGCTACGGACTTAAATTTTTTGAGCCTTGGTATGGAAACTTACCAAGTGATAGCATCCAAATCCAGGGAACCCTGGGATATTTTGAATGGGGAATCCTGAGCCAAATCCTATTTATAGAGACAATAGTTTCCTTTCCGAGAAAGGGATAGGTGCAGAGACTCAACGGAAGCTATTCTAACGAATCCAACATAATTTGAATTGGATACAATACATTATTTACAGAATGTCTTTTGTATTTTATTTAACGCTTGAAAAAGCATTATATATCACCAATAAACAAAAATAACGATTAGAGCTTTAATTGTTCTAGGTTTGTTATGCCTGGCTTCAAATCGAAATTGAAGGATTTTTCCAATTAAGAGCTTCTCTAGAAAGAGATGATTTGCGTTTACTCCAATTTTTGGAAGTAATAATTGGACGAGGATAAAGATAGAGTCCAATTCTACATGTCAATGTCAACAACAATGAAAATTGGAGTAGGAGGAAAATCCGTTGGTTTTATAGATCGTGAGGGTTCGAGTCCCTCTATCCCCATCAAAGAAGTCTGTTTTTTTTCTATTTTTTATTTATTAGGCGTGTTACTAAGAACATAAGAAGTTTTAATTGTATGACACAATTTGTGTCTGCTTATGTATATATATATATATATATCTTTGTGTGTAACTGTATACAACATTATATATGTTATGTTTTTATTTGCATTGTTGCTTCTACTCTTTCAAATGTTGTCTTTTACCTTTTTTGTTTTTAGTTGACAGGAGTTTGGTTACTGTGCTAGTATGATGCACAGGGGAACACCCGCGATAGCTTAGTTGGTAGAGCAGAGGACTGAAAATCCTTGTGTCACCAGTTCAAATCTGGTTCCTGGCATGTATACTTTTATAAGTATGAAAAAGGATTAGTAGACCTCATTATAATAATAATAATATAGGTATAGATAGCATCATCTCGACATTTTACTGCTAATTCCAGGTCCGCAGCTTCATCTCGTATCCCTATCTCTGTTTATAAGCGAATCTTTCTTACTTTACATGCATTCCTAATTCAATCTTTCTATCTACATTCTTTACAAAAGAGGGTATCCTTGATGTCTTGACCCTTGAAACTCACTTAGAATCCAATCCTGCATTGTGTAGGATTGGATCTTGTGGGTTTCAACCCCTCTTTTGAATGTAAAGTCCCTCCTAAGTGAAAACCATCAACCCTAGTGACCTCCCTTCTCTCTCCTTGGAGTTGAGGAGGGGAGAACAACTAGGGTTCGATTTTTCTGCTTTACATTTTGGTGAACCCAACGTGAAAATCTTCATTCTGATTATTCATGGTTAGATCTAAAAAATTTGCTTCCTTAATTACATTTCCATGTTTGATCTTTTGCAAATTTTAGAGGTTAATGACATAAAAACCCTAAAATTTTCTTTTTAATTAAACTTGTGAAATGTTTAATTGCTAATGCTTGTTTTAGATCTACCCTTCTATTGTAAATTACCAATTCATATTTGTGCTTTAATTCTGAAAATTAAGTGGTTAAATGTCAAAACCCTAATTTTTAAAACCTTCTTGATTCAACCTTTGACTGATAATTTCACTGATCAAAACACCTCCAAATCGGCTGTAATTTTGGATTCCGCAACAAAATCACAATATCTCTCATCCCTGAAAATTTGGAAAAAAGTTGCGAGGACCATGTGCACCCCGAGCGCCATCGTCCCTAACATTTTTTCTGAAATTTCGGGAGCTAGATCTTACTGTATTTTTCTACTAAAATCCAGAATTTTGGCTGATTTTATCAATTCTAACACTTTCAAAATTAAAGTCAAAGTTGGTCTAGTGATTGCTTGGATTAAGGCTTCTAATCATTCAAAAATTGTTGAAATTAAAATTCATATCAAAATTGTGTTTCTTACAGTCCTAAATCTGAAAAGTGTGTTGGCATTCATTCAAAATTTCAGTGCTTTATTCAAATTTTTACAATTTGTGACTTCTGAAATTAAGTGTTTAATTGCAACAACTCTGATTTCCGCTTTCAAATTTGAATTTTGCATGAAATTGAGTCAACTTTTAAATTTCAAAGCCTGCATTGCTTTCAATATTCCCTCTAAAATCATAAAATTCAAAATTTTAGTTTCCCTCTCTTTTTCAAAATTCAAATTTTGCATTTTTCAACAATCTTGGTAGGGTTCAATTTTGAGATTGCAACTTTAATTTGGCCTATCTACAGATCGTAAAATCACTCAATTTTTTCAGATTGGCTTTAAAATCATCATAACTTTCATCCCTGAAAATTTCGAAAAAAGTTGCGAGGACGGTGTGCACTCCGTTCGCCACGGTCCCTGACATTTTTTTCGAAATTTCGGGAGATTGTCCTGATTGCATTTAACAGCTTAACTCTAGGAGATTGGTTGATTCTATTGAAATTTGCTACCCCTAAAATTCAAAATCTTCTCTCTCTCTTTAGTGCATGAGTTTTACAACAATAAGCCCTACTTACACTATTCTCGTTAGACGAAGCCTTAGAATTAAGTCTTTCCAAGGTGTAATTACTGAGGAGATGGAACCTAATTTGAATGGCCTTTTTAACGAGGACATGGGTAATTCCTCTAATCCTCTTAATGATGAAGAAGCTCTCCATGGGGTTTCTGTTGAACAACTTTCAAAATTGGATAACCAATTTGATGATTTTCGACAATGGATGTCTCAAGAATACCCTGATAGTGAAGCTCTTTCATTAATTGAGGGTCTAAAACGTATGGTTCAAAGTGATAAGAATGGAATTGATATTTTGCGTGGTATTGCACACATTGTGGATTCGAATGTGATGCCGATGAAAAGTTGTGCCGAAACCTTAGGTTATATACAACCTCCTACTCAAGTCAATCATTCTATTCCTTTGACGACTTCTATTGCTAGTATACCTACTTTTACATCAAACATAATGACTACTTCAATACAAGACATTCCTCCTATGATCACCAGTCATGGGGGCAATCCCTCTTCTTCAATCAACCCTCTTCCTTCATTCAATCCGACTTCTTCATTCATTCCTTCAATGAGTGTTCCTATTATATCACCACAAATGAACATGGCGCAAGGGGGCAATTCATTTAACCCTACCTTTCCTCCTTGTAGTGTTCCTCCTTTCCAATCATCTCCTATGACTAACTATCATAGTGTCCCACCACCTTACTCTCAATCAATACCTTCTTTCAACAACATAATACCTCCATCACAGTCTAACACGTCTAATATGAACTCTTCGACTGAAGCGACCATTAACAATCTTGCACAAACTGTCTCTTCTTTACAGCAACAAATTGCCTCTATGAATCAATCTAAGTTTAGTGTGCCCACATTTGATGTTGCGAGCCCACTTTCTCTTGACATTGTTCGAGCTATCCCCCCTAAACATGTCAAAATTCCGTATTTGGAGCTTTATAATGGTAAGGGTGACCCTCTAACACATGTTAAGACCTTTCAAACAATATGTACTGATTTTGCTTATGACCAAAGGTTGCTTGCAAAACTGTTTACTAGAACACTAAGAGATAAAGCCTTACAATGGTATTGCTCGTTGCCTTCTTATTCTATTACTTCTTTCGAACAACTTGCAAATGCTTTTATTCAACAATTTCAAAACAATATAAGTCCTAAAGTTACTTTGATTGATTTAATGCATTGTAAACAAGGTGTTAAAGAAAAAGTGACTGATTTCATTGGTAGATATAAGCATTTGTATGCTCAGATTTCTTTTCCAGTACCTGACAATGATATTCAAAGAATCTTTATTTCTAATTTACAAAAAGATATTAGAGAAAAACTTTTGTTTTCTGAGTTTACTTCTTTCCAACAGTTGTGTGCAACTCTTCACAATTATCAACTGACTGTGAGTCAAATGGAACAAGCAAATCCTATGGCTCTGAGTGATAAGGGTGATAGTAGTCAAAAACCATTTGGGAAGTTTAAACTGAATAGAGAGTCCATTAAATTCAATGAAAACATCATCAACAACAATGTGAATGCAGTGTCAGGTGTGCCTCCTATTTCTAAGTTTTTCAAGAAAGAAAGAAAGTTTACTCCTTTGAATGAATCATTGCATAGTATTATGAATAAGTTATTGGAACAAAATGTGCTTACTCTCCCTCCTATAAAGCAAATAGATCCTGCAAAAATTAATTCACCCTATTTTGATAACAAATCTTTTTGTCAATTTCATCGTCAACCTGGGCATGATACTGAAAAATGTTTTGCTTTAAAGGGTAAAATTCAAGATCTGATTGATAATAATACTATCTCTGTTTCTGTTGTGAATGATAAAGGCAACACATCTATAGCTCCTCCTAACCAAAATCTTAAGATTTTTATTGATCCATTGCCTTCTCATACCTCTAATGTGATTGATACTAATGATTCCTCTGTCTCACCTGATGATCTCGTGTCTATGACTCCGAATGTGATTAACTTTGTGGAACAGCAGAAAATCCCTAAAGAACCTTCCATCACATTTGATTCCAGTGAAACTATCAGGGCACCTGATGGTCCTTTATATATAGTTGCAAAAGTCAAGAATACACCTTGCCGTGGAGTGCTTATTGATCCTTCTTGTATGGTTAATGTCATTACTGAAGAATTTCTTTTTACTTTGCAATTGAATCAAGTGATCTATGATGAAACAAATGTGGTTGTGAAACTATTTGATGCATTTTCTTCTCCTGCAATTGGTTCTATTACATTGCCTATTGAGGTTCATAACAAATCCCTTGATGTGGACTTTGCTATTATTCCATCGTCCGGACAATTTCGAGTGAAGCTAGGCTATCCTTGGCTATCTTCCAAGAAAGCTATTGCTTCTCCTATTCACAAGTGTTTGAAATTTCCCCATAATGGTGAAATTGTTACTATCAATCATAGTCTCTTTAAACCAGCTGAAAGAACTTCTAGCGTTCCTATTGATTACTTTTGGCCTAAACAATTCCAATCTCTTCCTCCGCGAAGTGATCATCTTTTTAAATCTTATCAAAAGTGGAAAAAAGACATGATCCTATCTCTAAGTGAACCTAGAACACCCAAACTTGACATTCCTATCGTTCTTAAGGAAGTTCTTCCTTTGAAAGATAAAACCAATGTCTTTCCTCAAGAAAATTCCCAACCCATCCCTATGAATGTGATTATGCCCATATCTAATAAACTTTCTAAAAGTAGACCTATACCTCCTCGTCATGATGGACTTGGTCTCCTTCCTAAACCAACTATTCCTCCTTTATATGGAGCAGTTCCTCATCCTTCCTCTTATGGAGAGAAGAGAGCTTCCTCTTCTCCTATTGTTCAACCTAAGAGACCACAACCTAAACACCCAAGTGATAAGGATGAGAACATTCCTCCTCCTCAATCTTCTCAACTTCCTACTAAGACTAGACGAAATCATTCTGCACGTGAACGCCGATGAAAGCGTCATCTTAGAGCTCAAGCAACTGCTTCTCAAACTTTGCAATCCCCAAAAACACCTTCAGCTAGTATTATTCCATTTTCTCCTCAGCTGAAAATTGAGCCGAAATCTCCTAAACATAAGATGCATGATGGTCTTGACCCTGTGCGAGTTAAAGATCCTATTTTTATAAATCTTGATGATGATATAGATGAAAATGTTATTCATGATGAAAATGTTACTCCTGTTCATTCTGATAGTGAATATGAATATGTTGATGTTGATAACCATTTATCTAACAAATTTTCTAAAGCACTTATCCTAGCTCCTAGACAAGAACAATGTGGCTTGGAACATGAACATAGCCCTTGTTTGGATCTTGTGATAGCTCCATCTGCTATGTTGGATGTTCCTCCTCTAGCATGTTTCCTGCCTTCCCAAAATATTGATCAGCAAGATCGGGGGGTAGATGACGTGCTAGACTAGTTTCATTAGCATAGCAGACTCTCTCCTCCTCTCTTGATCTCTTTTGTTACTTCTTCTATGTGTTATTCTCATTCTTCTATTTGTTGTCCTTAGTGTTGTCTACTTGAGGACGATGCAAAGCATTGAGATCTCTTTTGGTCTCTCTCATGTTGACTCAAAAGACACATGTGTTCCCTTCTTCTAGGTGACCTTCCTTGATTGGGGAATGAAGAACAATTATGCATACATACATATGATATACATGAATTATCATACAGCATACTGACCCCGAGGAAAGCGAAGTCACCTTGTGCTTTGTGTTTTGTGTCTATTATCCTTGGGCTTACCTCACACTTGGGGGCTAAATCCTTGTGATAACGTGCTCCTTTATCATTTCTTATATGTATCACTACCTTAAAGCAATCACCCCCGGTGAGGCGTGTGTGATCGCTTTAACGTAGGGGGGCATACATCCCGTTCATATCTTTTCAAGATACTTGAAAATTTCTTGACAAATTTAGCTTTGCCTTGAAAATTTTTGATATCTTTCTTGCATGACTCATAGTGAGGGAGCCTTACTACTGACAGTCATGGTTCTCCCTTGTGATCTTCCCTTTTACTTTGTCAATCGAATTCGTAAGATCCTTAGTCCACTGGGGGCTTGGTGTATCTTGCCTCCTTGACGTGGTGAAAGTTTTTCAATGTTGTTTCCTCGTACTTTACCGGAAGTATGAGCGTACGCTTATACTCCCGCTAAAGTGGGGGCTAAATGTAGCGTCCTAAAATTGTGACACTTGCAATTTCGACTGCATTTGGGTCTTCACGATGGTGATGCAACATTGAACCTGAATGGAGACCCCGAAACCTGTTTACAACACCAAAAACTGCATTTTTCTGCACCCTGGCCTGATCCCTCCTTGCACCCTGTTGTCCCGGGAGGTGGGACCATGGCGCCCAGCGCCCTGGTCCTTCAGGACTAGGGCGTCTAGCGCCCTGGTCCCCCAGGACCATGGCGCCCAGCGCCCTGGTCCCTAGCCCTATTTTGGGCCCGGTCTCCTTTTGGGCATCGGGTCTTTAAGTTTGCAAATTGGGAAATAATGTTTCCTAGTCGGCCCAAGGTCAGATAATCAGTCTATCAACCCTAATTGACAAGTATATAAACTACATTTCCCCTCTCAAAAAGGAGGAGGACATATGTGTGAAAGACGTGGAAGCAATATTCAAACATTCAAACATTCAAGCATTCAAGCATTCCTTCAAGCAATTGAGCATTCTAAGTCTCCATTCAAGGCTAGGTGTTGCATCCAAGACAAGGATTCAACCATTGAAGAGGAGATCACATACAACATACAACATACTACATACATTACACCTTCGCATGTAAGAATACAAACATTCTTACAACAAGGTATCAGTACTTGTTTACATTACAAACATTTACACTTACAGCATTCTCATTTCTTGGTTAATTCCAAAACCGGGGTTTGACCTAAAGGCAAACCCCTAATCCCTAACCCCCCAATCATCCTCTCTTTTTTGTGTGTAGGTTGCAGGTACGCGGCTGTAATTGAAGATCTGGAATCCTTGTGCAGAGACGAACAGATCCACCTTCGTTTCACGGATTTTTCGGAGGACCGTGTGCACGCCGGGCGCCATCGTCCCGTCGACTTTCGCTCAAATTTGCAAAATAGCATCATCTCGACATTTTACTACTAATTCCAGGTCTGCAGCTTCATCTCGTATCCCTATCTCTGTTTATAAGCGAATCTTTCTTACTTTACATGCATTCCTAATTCAATCTTTCTATCTACATTCTTTACAAAAGAGGGTATCCTTGATGTCTTAACCCTTGAAACTCACTTAGAATCCAATCCTGCATTGTGTAGGATTGGATCTTGTGGGTTTCAACCCCTCTTTTGAATGTAAAGTCCCTCCTAAGTGAAAACCATCAACCCTAGTGACCTCCCTTCTCTCTCCTTGGAGTTGAGGAGGGGAGAACAACTAGGGTTCGATTTTTCCGCTTTACAATATGAAAACCATGTATCAAGTGTCCTTATTAGTAGAAGAAGCATGCTTTAGATTTATTTCTAATTCAAAAGCAAGCCTAATTAATTTAGTATTCTTTAGCAAAGGTTTGTTCAAATCAATTTACATGCACACCCTAAGATGAACCCCTAGGTTAAAAAATTTATCTGAGTTATGATCAAGCATCAAATTCCTTTATCCAACTGAGTCACATTATCTTTAGAAAATAGCCAAAAAGCCAAGTTTAAATATTATAATTTTAACCACATCAAGTAGTGAGAGTGAGACAAACCTTTAGGGTGAAAATTGAAGTTCCAAGCTTGAAGATAACAAACTTCCCCATGGATAACCCATGTGTCATATTGTAATACAACTTGAGCATGAACAATATTATTTCCCTAATCTTCTTATTGTTTAATTTTCATACCCCTACTTTCTTAGTTCAATTTAGCTTATTCATTAAAAAGATGTTTCAATTGGGATTCTAACAAACAAGAAAATGATAGCTCAAGTTTGGCTTTCAACAATAATATACATAACATCCACAGGAAGCTAACATTTTGGGGTTTTACCATGCTCATTGTTGGGTTGTTTTTTAGTGTGTTTTTTATCCTTCTCTTCATCTTTCATCTTATGGGCATTTTTCATTATTTATGCTACTATTTTTTAGCATTTTCAAAGTCATTCTCCAACCTTCTAGAACTTTTTTCATTTTCCTTAGATCCAAACCTAATGCAACCTCAATTAATGCTAATGCTTTGTTAGACATCATTTCTTTCTTGCCTTTTGATATGTCTGCATTCAATACTTTTCATTTGACATGCCTAATCATTGTTCTCAATTGCATTTGTAGATAATTTCACATATTCATCTTTGCTAGTCCTTTTACCTAATAAATAACTATTATCAAGGTATCCATATATACATGTAGTGAACAAAATAATTTTGAAATAAAATAAAATAATTGTTAAGTAAATATAATAATTCTAAAATGTTGTCTCTAAAGATTTTTTAGATAAATATATTTAAAATATAAGAATTAAAATATTTATATTCTAGAAATAAATAATTAACTCTCAATTTTCCTTTACTATTCTTGATCGAACATATCATCAAAAGCTTCAACTATTCTCCACACAAAATGACACACCTACAACCGATCCCAAAAAACATCAAATGCTTCTTCTAATAACACTATGTTTAAATACTCCTTACTAAAAATTAAAAATAAAACATTCAAATACTCCTTATTTTAAAAAATAAAAATCCAAATGCTCCTCTTAACATTATAACTTTATTTGAGGTGTTGTTAATAACTAAAATCTGATAGAAGGAAAGCCCGTGAACATGTACAACTTTACAAGATATTTTATACATCAATAAATAGTGAACAATAAATGAATCAAATGCCTCCTTTATGGCATCTCTTCAGCATTAAATTAAAAAGGTTAGCATTTACTTTCATGTGTTATTTGAATGTTTTTCTTTTTCTTTTTAACTCAAAAAAATATTTGAAGGTTGTATTATATTTCAATAGCTTTTCTATGCTTAATTAAAAAAATATTATACAATCTTTGTAGTCTAAATGATTCATATATTTTGAATAAAGGTAATCATAATTCATAAATAGAATTGTTTCAATATGACAACATTTCATAGACATGATTTTATATTTATGATTTGAAGTATTTAATTTTATATTTTATATGTGTAAATGTGAATGTATACTAGCTTATATATTTAATATTAATATATATAGAATAAGTCTAGAGATATCTTTTCCAAGCATCTATTTTTATCAAATAAGTCCCTCAAAAAGATATCTCTCCACTTATTCTATATATATAAACTAATTTAGCATTAGTGAAGAAATATTCAAATGTTCAACTTTTTTATCTTTTTAACCTTTTGATTTTTGCTCAAATGCTTATATTTTTTAACTTTCTAACCATGTGGTTTTGAGCATTAATGGGAGAGTTGGTTTCTATAAACACCCTTGTGAATTACAAGCCAACAATTGCAAACGCCATGGCAGACAAGGTTGTTGAATGTGAAAGCATACACAAAGCAAGTGAATTATTTGAGAGTGCATGGAAGAAATACTGTCTTTTGGAATGCAATAGTGACATGGTATGCAAGATAGATTTGTTGAAAAGGTTTTAGAGACTTCAAGTAAAGTTATCACATATAAGGGAGACGTTTCAAATTCAACCTTTCTATTCAACTAGCTCATCTTTTGGTGGAAACATAACTGTCACCTCAACATTTTAGGTATTCATATGCACATAAAATTTATTAAAAAATTAAAATGTTAATTTCAACTTTTGTTACTATTGTAGAATGACTCTCAACTTTATATTTATATAATAGTTTTATAATTTATAATAGTTAAATTTGTAATTTGTAATTTGTAATTTATAATTTATAAAGTATTTAAATTCAGTTCAACATAAATTTATTGTAATGTAAATTTTTAACCAATTTAGTAAGAATAATAAATCAAATAAATCTAAAACTAGATTTAATTTAACTAAAATCTATTCATAAACTTTAATGCCCTAACACATCTTAGCTAAACAATTTACAACTTCCTCCCTAAACCTTTGCTTGGTGGGGAGATTCTTAGCCTTTAGACCCACTATCGATATGGTTAGAAGATGGGTTGGCTCCAGATGGAAACTAAAAGGTAGTGTCTTTGTCTCTGCTATGTTGGGGGGCTCTTTCTTTTCAGATTCACTGTTGAAGAAGACTTCATTTACATTATGTCTATCTCATGGTCTTACGACAAACACTGCCTAACTCTCTCTAAGTGGAAATCGGGGTTTGACACTAGTGTAGACCTCCTCAGACTGGCGCCGGTTTGGATCAGACTCCCTGGCCACCCTTTGGAGTTATGGGATGACACCCTTTTTAGATGGATTGGTAACTCGTTTGGTCAGTTCGTTGCTATTGATAATGTGACGATGCAAAAGTCTAGACTTGTTTATGCTCACCTTGTGTGAATGTGGCTATTAACAACCCCCTCCCTAATTTCATAGCTCCAAAATCCAAATGGGGTAAATGGATGCAAGCTATTGTCTACGAGAACGCTTCCCTTTGTTGTCAAAATATGGAAAACATGGTCATGTTATTGCTGACTGCCCAACCCCTCAATCTCTGGAGGAAAAGCTGAAGGAGAAGATATTGTCCCTGGGTATTGTCAATGTGGAGGAAGCTCAGATTGTCACCCTCCCCAACCCCCCGGTTATTGACAACTCTATGGGTCAAACCATGGACTTGGAGGAAAAAGAGGGTCCTCAAGATACTATTGAGGAGGGATACCCTTTCTTGGAAGGTATTCTTAATATGATGCAAACCCCTGACCCCAAGATGGCACCTCCCCCCTCGAGAAGATGTTTGGGCCTGGACCTAGAAGATGGAGAGATCTCCAAAATGAAGGTAGAACAAGAAGGTCTAAATGCGGAAGTGTGTCTCAGAGAGAAGAAAGGACACAACGAGACCACTCAGCCTGTGCTCATGCAGTTGAATCCCAACACTATGGAAAATAGTGGGGGAAGCATTTGGAGCACTGGAGTTGGGCCCACGCCTTCCAAACGAATCGCTCATAATCCAACATCCTCCTCCTCTACTACTAGATCTACTAGGGAGATCACTTTTCTCTCTCATGGAAGTCATTTTGCCTCGTCTTCACCTATAGATAAAGACAAAGGGGAATGGCAGGAACTGAAAAGAAAAACTAGAGGAAATAAGAAGACAGATGTGGGAAATGACTCTAAGACAAGTAGACCCTCTGAGAGGACCCTCAGAACTAAGGTAATGGCTAGGGAAATTGCTTGTGGAAGGCAATTAACTCTGGAGACATCTCAGAAAGACAAGAAATGAAGTTCCTTTCATGGAACTTAAGGGGTTTAAATAACCCCCAGAAGTAGTATGCTCTTAAGCAAAGCATAGTTACCAATAAGGTTGATATCATTCTAATCCAGGAGGTGAAAATGACTTATCAAAATTTTACTATGCTCGTGGACAAGATATGGCCGAGTGCTGCTTTCCATTATGGCGAGGCAGAGGGTGCTTCAGGAGGAATTGCTACTCTACAGAATAAGAGAAAATTGGATGGGAACATGGTTGACATTTCTCACAACTTTCTTACTACTAGGTTCACATTGAACAACTTCTCTTGGAATTTTTTCAACATTTATGCTCCTAATAATAGACATGGTCGGGCTCAGGTATGGGAAGAAATCACTACCTTCATGACTAATAATAGGGAGTCTATGTTCATGTTAGCTGGTGAATTTAACACCTCCCTTTTTCCCTCTGAGAAGCTTAGAGATCTAACTAGCTATAGTGATAGTATGCTTGATTTTGCTGACTTCATTAGAAATAATAAATTACTTGATCTTGACCTCCAAGGGAATCCTTTCACCTGGTCTAACAATAGAAAAGGCTCCAACCTGATTCAAGTCAGGTTGGATAGGTTTCTAATCTCGGTCAAGTGGAACCTTGGCAAGAATTCCTCACTCTTGTCTCTCCCATGCACTATCTCTGACCATTCTCCGATCCTCCTTACATGGGTTGACAAGCCGACCCCAAGCCTCATATCCTTTAGATATGAGATTATGTGACACTCTCACCCAGATTTTAAACATTGTATCCAAAGCTGGTGGAACTCCCCTATTCAAGGTTTGGCTATGTTTAGAATAGCTAAAAAGCTGGAGATAATCAAAAGGGAGGTCAAAGCCTAGAGAAAATCTTCCTTTGGGGATATCTTCAAGAGAAAGGAGGTTGAAACCAATTTGGACCGCTTCCAGAGAACCATTGCAGAGGGGAACACTTATACGGATATCCACAAATAGGAGGAAGGGTGGAGACAAAAATGGAAAGAAATCATGAACCTTGAAGAAATCTACTGGAAGCAAAGATCCAGAGTTCAATGGTTAACTGAGGGGGACAGGAACACCTCCTTCTTTCATGAATCTGCTTCTAAGCATAAGAAGGGGAACACTTTTCGATCCATATTCAATAATAGGAATGAGGAATTGGTGGAGAATAGTGAGATTGGCCAATGGGCGAACCTACTGAGGTTAGTGATAAGCTTCTCAGTCTTATCCCTCAAGTCTTGAATGATGTTGATAATGAGTTGTTGATAAGCTGTGTGTCTGAAGAAAAATTTAAAGAGGCAGTTTTTGCAATGAAGACCTTTAAGGCCCCTGGACCAGGCAACTTCCCCCCGGCTTTCTTTCAGATGTTTTGGGAAACTGTAAAGTATGATCTAACCAAAGCTACCAGGGACTTCATTCACATTGGAAACCTTTTGAAGAAGTTGAATAACACTTTCATTGTTTTGTTTCCCAATGTTCCTGACCCAAAGTTTATGTCTAATTACCACCCAATCAGCCTATGTAACTCGGTCTATAAGTTCTTCTCTAAAGTTGTTGTCAACAAAATTAAACCCCTTCTTGAAAGATGCATTAACCCCTCCCAAAGGGGTTTTGTTATGGGTAAGCAGATTCTTGATGCAGTCATTACTACCCATGAGGTCATCCACTCCATGGAGAAAAGTTGCAACCCAGGTATGGCTCTTAAACTTGACATCTCTAAGGCTTACGATAAAGTTAACTAGAAGTTCCTGTATGATGTTCTTTCCAAGATGGGTTTCCAGGAAAGATTCATCAATATTATCAAGGTGGCAAGGGAAAGTGTTCACTACTCGGTGATTGTCAACGACACCCCTTGGGGTTTCTTTAAGGCTAGGAAGGGTCTAAGGCAGGGGGACCCTCTCTTACCTTATTTCTTTATTATGGTGGCTGAAGTTTTGAGCAGGAACTTCTCCCATTTAATCAGGACCAAAAAAATCACGAGGGTGAAAGTTGCTTCTACCCTTCCCACGGTGGTTATGCAGCAATTTGTTGACGACACCTTCCTGTTTGGCCAGTCGTCTGTTATAGAAGCTAAAGAATGGAAACACCTACTAGAGGATTACACCCTTACCTCAAGACAACTCATCAACTACAACAAGAGCAAAATATATTTCTTCAACACTAATAGAATTCTCCAAGGTAAACTTATGCATATCCTTGGATGTTGTGATGTTGATCTCCCTGATTCCTACCTGAGACTTCCCCTCACAATTAAGGAGGTCACCTCCCATTTCTGGGAGTCAATCTTAGAAAGAATGCAGAAAAAACTTGCTAGCTGGACTGGAAAAACCCTGATTAGTGTGGGTAAACTCTAGCTTCTATCAGCCTCTCTTCAAGGTGTCCCAGTCTATTTTCTATCTCTATTGAAAATATCCATTGCTATGGCCAAGAAACTTGAGAAACTCCAAAGAAGTTTTATGTGGATAGGGATAGAGGAAAAGTCCAGAATCAGCTTAGTCAATTGGAAGGTGGTGTGCAAACCTAAGTACATGGGAGGCCTTGGGATCAAATAAATTTCAGACCTGAACAAGGCTTTGCTGACTAAAATCGCTTGGAATCTTATGAAGGACAAAGCTGACTGGTGCAAGATCATGAGGGCTAAGTATTTAAATCACAACCCCTTCTCTTCCCTTCTTTCTTCTAATGAGCTTCCACCTGGGTCTAATATATGGAACAACATTGTCAAAAACAGGAAGCTACTTAAACAAGGTCTAAAATGGCATGTGGGCAATGGTGAGAAGATCAAATTCTGGGAAGACAATTGGATTGGCGATAGACCCTTAGCCTCTTCCCACTTCAATTGCCTTATGGGAACTCTCAAGGACTTGTTGGGTCCGCTTGTGATAAACTACATTTCTCCCTCTTGTTGTTGGTTGAAGCTTGCTAATAGTCTGGGAAATAATACTCATTGGGATCATTTGGTTGGTGAGTTACAATCTCTTCTTGAGAAGGCCAGGATTCCCCATTCCACTCATACTGATAAGTGTTTTTGGGCGAATGATTGCCACAACTAGAGAAAAGTTTGGAACTCTCAACTTATCCCTGAAATCAACTTCTTATGTTGGACGACTTTGTATGGGAAGATTCTTACTATTGATAACCTTAAAAGGTGAGGCTTCCTGCTTGCCAACCAGTGTGTCATGTGCAACTGTGCTAAGGAAAGCATAAATCATATTTTTATCCATTGCCCCTTCGCTTCTACGATTTGGCACAAAGTTTTACAAAAAATTGATATTTTGTGGACTTTCCTAGAAGACTTGTAGCAGTTTATCAGCAACTAGAAGTGCCCCTCCGCCCACCAGCCAATTAGATAGTTTTGGAAACTCATCCCTCCTCATATTTGTTGGCATATCTAGAAGGAAAGGAACAATCGAATCTTCTGCGAAACGAATAACTCTGCTGAAATGGTGGTTGGCACAGCTGAAAAGCTCCTCAGGGAGAACGCTATGGTCTATAAATGGAAAACTTTGCAATCAGCCCCTTTGGTGATGGATTGCAATTGGATTAGAACATGGAATCTGCCAGACAATTTCTTTCAATATCACAACTCAAAGAAAATGGAGAGGCTTAACACTAGATGGTTGATTCTGCCCCCTCATGGCTCAAACTTAACTTCGATGGCGCCACTCGCAGTGGTGTTGCAGCGAGAGGAGGAATTATTAGAGATACCTTGGGAAACCTGATTCTGGCCTATGCAGGGAATTTTGACTTTGTCTTGAGTAACATGGTTGAATCCCTTGCTCTCTTCTGGGGGCTTAAGTTGGCCCTCGACATCAATGCTAAAAGGCTGATCATTGAAGGGGAAAGTTGATTATTGAGGCAGCTAAAGGAGTTGCATGGATTAGCTGGATGATCACCAACATTATCAAGGACATTTGGTCCATGATTATCTGGCTTGAGGATTTTCAAATTCAACACATTTATAGAGAGGGTAACTCAGTGGCAGACTCTCTGGCTGCGACAGGCCTTGAGTTAACTAGTATGAGGTGTTGGAGACACCTTGATTCTCTTTCTGACAAACAGAAGTCCCTAATAGGGAGAGACCCAAATTTCTCTACTTGCCAATGATGTGCTATGTCCTTTTTTACAAGGGGTCATTTTGGCTCGTCTTCGATGCCAAGATAGAGGAGGGAAATTCAAATTCAAATTGGGTAGGCTACGCCAAGGTGGCTTCCGATGGTCCCCATCTTCTCCAGCGCACCGGTCTAGTGATGACGTGATCGGCCACTAATAATTGTATTACAGAAGGATTGAAGCGCCAACTTATAATCATTAACTTGACTAACCACAACAAGTACATCATTTATTACTATAATTGGAACCTAAGATTTCTCAATAATGAAGATCTTTGCAAGTTGGCGGATTAGTTAAGAGGTGTCCCTTCGCATACTTACTGGAGCTAGCAGATGCATGCCTTGGGAAACACCACAAAAGATAATGATTGTATCTCTCACCTCAATTTAGCTAATTCTTGGTTGAGTTTTCTTATCTTCTTCTTTGGTTTTTCCGTCTGCATAACCATTTTCTGGTATGTGTTGCATCCCAACATCACTCTGGAGGAAGCTATTAATGGGGCAGATTTATTCCGGGTTGAGCCGGACACTATTGACGACTATTTTCGCAATGACCCTTGCATTTGGATGTACGCCAAGGAAGGGGGAATCGTCCCATTCATGGAAGCCATGACTGGGTTTGACGAGAACCTCTCCATGTAGTTTGTGAGCAGCTGGAATGACAGGAGAGTTGTTATGGGGGATATATCATTTGAAATCAGTGAGGATGTCATTGCCCAGGCCACGGGTCTTTCAACTGAGGGAAGGAAATGGAAGAAAACTAGGAGGGTCGTGGATGAGACCAATATGAACGGCTTCTACAAAAAATATGAGGAACCTGACAAGATGTGAGGGGGTTTCAACAGGGAATGTCTTCCATACCTATGGGACCAGGTGTGCAAAATCATTATGAAATACTTTACCCTAGAGGGAAGGTATGGTGTTTTCTATTATTACCATTTATTGCTGCTCAATCACTTTCGCAACCATGATACTATTTCTTTCCCATTCTTTTTACTGCACGCCTTAGAGTCTACTATTAAAGATGTCTACCATTGCATGACTCAAGATAGCAATTACACCATCCTCCACCAGGGTCTGATGTTTCGGCTCTACAACTTCCACAGGGCGTTGTGTCCCCCTAAACCCATCTTTGTTCAACCTGCTCCATCCATCTAGGCGCCCTTGTTGGTTCTAAAAAAGGTCTCAAAAAGACCTCAAAAAAACCTATTACGCCTTGTCAATCCCCTGACCATGCCCCTCTCATTTCCCCCAAAATTGGGGAGAAGAAAAAAGGAAACCCTTCTGCTGCTAAACCCACCTCCGAGAAACCTAGGAAAGATCCTAAAATCTTGTTAGTTGAGTCTGACGCGGAGGATGGTGTGACCCCGCAAAGATCCCACAGGTTTGCTGGCAAACCCCAGATGAAACAAATTATTGTTAGAAAGAAGTATGTTAATGAGGAGGAGGAAGATTCTGAGAAGGCTGAAAGTGATAAGGTCGAGGATGAGATGGAGGCTACGAAAGGCTCAGATTCCTCTAAGTTGGGTACTAAGGCCCATGACTCTGAGATAAACAAGGATGATAATAAAACCACCTCCCCTTATTCTAACACTTCCCCCCCACATATCTCTGAGGAGGAAGGAAGAAATTCTGAGGGCGGGTAGACTGTTGTTGTAGGTGGGGAGACGGAGGAGGTGGTGCAGTGTGCGGGTTGTAATGCCATCTCTGAGGACCTGAATGGTGTGAAGAAGAAGTTGGAGAATCTCAAGTCCCATGTTGACAAAACTGGGAAATTCGCCATAAAGGTCATGCACTCCTCGGCTAATTCAATGTGCCTGTTGCATCAGGAGAAATTGGATTAGGGAAAACTGGAAGGCGACACCACGAAGGAAATGTTTGGGTTCCTTGTTGAAGATTGGACTGGGCTCATGCTCCCACAACACTTGGGAGCTATAAAACATGTTTAATGGTGGAAGTTGTTCCTTTTTGTTATAGTTTTATTTTCTGGATCGGTTGGATCCCTATTAAGTTTCAAACTCTTGCTACTTTCCTTAGTTATTATCCTATGAACAATATGTTGTTTATCTATTGTTTTAGGTGCTATTTGGATGAGATTGGTTTCAATCTTGGGTTATCCAATAGCTATAGGAGGTTTTTGTTTTTGATGTTTAAGGTTGGGATTGGCTGACTGTTGTTTGTCTACTCTGTGTGTGCTGGTTTAGCTCTCTTTTGAGGCTTGTTGTTTTTCCGAGTCAGCCCCCCTATTTTGGCTGCTTTAATATCAAAAACAATTTACAATACTCCAAACCTACCAAATAGATAATGATCAATAACTATTAAGACAAAATTGGTCACAGATGATTGATATGGTTTGATTATGCGACTCTTATGATTGATATTAAGTTCTATACATCTAAGAATGTTAGGGGAGACATAATATTTATTTATTGATATAATAAAAATCATAATCTATAAATAAAATTATATATTGTTTTTTATATTAAAAGCAGCCAAAACAAGGGGGCTACAATTTACAATACTCCAAACCTACCAAATAGATAATGATCAATAACTATTGAGGCAAAGTTGGCCACATATGATTGATATGGTTTGATTATGCGACTCTTATGATTGATATTAAGTTCTATACATCTAAGAATGTTAGGGGAGACATAATATTTATTTATTGGTATAATAAAAATCATAATCTATAAATAGAATTATATATTGTTTTTTATATTAAAAGCAGCCAAAACAAGGGGGCTACAATTTACAATACTCCAAACCTACCAAATAGATAATGATCAATAACTATTAAGACAAAGTTGGTCATAGATGATTGATATGGTTTGATTATTGGACTCTTATGATTGATATTAAGTTCTATACATCTAAGAATGTTAGGGGAGACATAATATTTATTTATTGATATAATAAAAATCATAATCTATAAATAGAATTATATATTGTTTTTGCTATTAAAAGCAGCCAGAACAAGGGGGCTACAATTTACAATACTCCAAACCTACCAAATAGATAATGATCAATAACTATTAAGACAAAGTTGGCCACATATGATTGATATGGTTTGATTATGCGACTCTTATGATTGATATTAAGTTCTATACATCTAAGAATGTTAGGGGAGACATAATATTTATTTATTGGTATGATAAAAATCATAATCTATAAATAGAATTATATATTATTTTTTATATTAAAAGCAGCCAAAACAAGGGGGCTACAATTTACAATACTCCAAACCTACCAAATAGATAATGATCAATAACTATTAAGACAAATTTGGCCACATATGATTGATTTGGTTTGATTATGCAACTCTTATGATTGATATTAAGTTCTATACATCTAAGAATGTTAGGGGAGACATAATATTTATTTATTGGTATAATAAAAATCATAATCTATAAATAGAATTATATTTTGTTTTTGATATTAAAAGCAGCCAAAACAAGGGGGCTAACTAACCCAGAAATAGAACAATGAAATTTATATAGTTATATATTTTTTAATTTTTATTATGAATTAATTGTGAGAAAGTGTTGAACAACAATTATTATTTAATTTAATGTTTGAATAGTTTTTTAGTGATAATAGTCCTTTGAATTTCAATACTGCTTATTTTAAATATTAATAAAATAGTTTTCTGTTTGTCATTGGATAAGATTTCTTGACTCTACAAACAAGAGAAGGCTGGATAGATGAAGATTTCTACTGATTTGGCTTAAACAAGGGGTTCTAAACTTCAACTTTTTTAGGTGGCTTCTTTGAAATCACTCTAATAGATGGGTTCTATTGAAGAACTTAATGTCATTTAACGAATCCACATAAACAAGTCAAAGAGTTTGATTTCAAGTGGTCTTGTTGAAGAACTTAAGAGTAATTTTATCGAACCATCTAAACAAGTCAAAGCTTAGAATGTGATGTTCAAACCTTTTTTTTTTTTAAATATCTGTTTGTTTTTTTGGACATACAATCAGCAGAATATTTGTATGTGGACAGATGTTACTACAATTCTTTCAATGAAATGCTATGGTATCTCATTGCAGCAGCTGTGGCCTTTGAAGCTTAGATTATGTACAATTTTGGCCAGGTCGGCCTTACTTTCTGGACACCCAGTATTAATATATTCAGAGATCCTTGTTGGGTTCACATCTTCTTATTGCCAGGAAAGAGCATGAAGCTGCTGGACTGTTGAAATTTTTTCTTGTTTTCCCTGAAATGTTGTTGTCTGTTTCTATGGCTTTTGAAAACTGTGGTGAACAAAGTAAACTGTGTTGATCAAAATCTTACAAAACCCTCCCTTTAATACTTTGATGGAAGTCCATAACATGTTCCAAAGTTCCCATTGCAGCAGAGGCAGGCTGGACTGCCAGCAAAAATGGTGGAGTTTGGCTTTAGATATGCCAATTTGTGTTTGCTTGAAAGTTTTTTGTGCATATCTTGCAATCAGGGCATTCCATGAAATCAAATTTCTTTGAGGCATTATGTCAAATAGTTCAAGTACCCTATGATAAAATAGAATGGGTAAGAAATTTGGAAGACTAAGGCCCTGTGCCTTTTCCAGTAAATGGATTTCGTTCTATCAAAGTAGCTTTTTCTTATTGAATAGATTTATTTATGGATATGCCAATTAATGTCTGATATTGAATTTTTTATGTTGTTCTATGAGGCTACATTGAATTTGATCATAACATTGGCTTTCAATTTGTAAGAGTGCTTATGATCTAATCAGAGATGCTTACTAAAATCCCCAACTCAACACATCCATGCTCATGAAGTTCTATGTCTGAGAATAATGTGCAAATCTTCAATGTGTTTGAGTTTGTTAGCAAATGTTACTTTCCTACAAAGATGTAGTGTAGTAGCAGGGAACTCAGATACCTTCAAGATTAACTGTCAAAGAAAATAGGAATGAACTTCTGTGCAAGACAAGAGGACATGCATTTGAAAAGGGTTTGAGTAGCTTTTCTACTCTTTGTAAAAACTTCCATATTACATACAAATTTTGTTTTAATGCAAAATTCAAAATATGTTTAATAAGCTAAGTTTTCAATTCATTATAGGTAACCCTTGGATATATCAAGATGGCGTTGCTCAGATAAAGCTTTGGATCCGACCAAGTTGTCTGGACTAAAACAATTCTCTGCAGTGAATAAATTGAAGAAGATGGCTCTTAAGGTAAGTATAGTTTTTACTATTCACTCGAGTACTAGTTTTTTTTATCGGTAAAGGCAGAGTCAGATTATATTAAAAATATATAGAATTTACAGAGCAATAGTTTTTAGTAGAGTTCAAAAAGATGCATCCAAATTCCTTCTATTAGAAAAGAAGGAATACAAGCAAGCATTCCATATGAAAGTCTGAGGAAACCCTTTAAAACAAGAATTTAAAGTCTAAATGGCAGAAGCTTACTGCCCTATTAACAGAGATTATAATGAAGCAATCAAAAAACCGCTCAAGAGACATAACAAAAAACATAAGGTAGCTAGAGGGGCCTAGCTTGCATTTTCCTTTTGAGCTTCAGATGACAGATGCTCCTTCCTTGCGCATCCACAGCCTCTGCTCGGTGGGCGACCTCTACCGTGGCCATTTCCAGACCCGCGACGACCCCTGCAAGCACGACCCCTACGAGCTTGTTCCAAATGAGGGTTTTCATCTTCTGGTTTCAGAGGCAGAATACCATTGAGTCTAGCAAATTGAATAAGGTCCTCCTCCCTTCCCAGGTCATCTGAGTTCTCTCCTAGAAACTGCCATTTGAGGTAACCAAGACCAACACCCACAAAATCTCTATGTCTATCCAGGTCTTTCCCTTTCAGGTCAAGCAGGAAGGGATAAAAATTAATTAATTCTGCATGAGCGTTGAAGAGGATTCTATCCCCTGGTCGAGAGGCCCCAGAGTCATGAATTGCTTTGTTTAGAATTTCCTAGAGCTCTTGAGTGACCTCCTCAAGGAAAAGCTTCTTGGTGAGGGACCAAACTATCTGCTTGGCGAGTTTTAGGTCTAGCAGGGAGGCAACGAACCTTGAGGAAATGTTGGTGTTGTCCCGAGGATATCATCTCTATTTAGGTGTCCGCTGCCCAAGATCATCTTCATTGAGAAAATGAGGGGGAGTTCCGAGAAGAGGAGGAGGCACTTGAGCCTTAAGTCTGTAATTTTCCTGAAAGAGACTTGACGTGTTGACGCCGAGAGAGAGATTGGAGTGTCTGCTCCAAAACAACAAGTGGGTCTGGGATACACACTCATTATGAAACCAAAAGGGGGCTCAGACGCCATAGATTGCAATGCAAGCTGATCAACAGAGGAGGAAATGGACTCTGAGATAAAAAAGAAGAGAGATGGGAATGAACGCGTAATGCAGAAAACAAATGTGAAGAAGAAGGATGGCACACTGTTTAAAGCCGAATAATGAGGGTCGGGTTTGCAATAAATTTGCCAGCAAAGGTGGCGAAGGATATTTGTCCTTGTCATGCCAACTCTCCCGGACGAGCCATGCACACCTTAAATTGATTTGATAATTTGTCACCTATCTCGAGAGGAGGATCGGAGAAGGCATAGGTCATGACTACGGCTTAGATGACGTGCTTAACTACGGGCCTACCCTCCCAAGAAAGGTAGGATTAAATTTCAATTGATATGACTATTAAGCTTAGCTGCTAGGGTTAAATTTAATGTTAACCATATAGCAAAATGATAAGAGACTTCTGCAAGATCCTAAAGGGATACCCCTGATCCCAACTATGGAGATAAGATCCTTGAGCGGCTAATTTCGAAAGAACATCTGCCTCTGAGTTTGCTTCTCTGTAGATATGCTTAGCTTCATAATTGTCAATCCTATCTAGGCTTGCGACTATGCTTTCTAGAATTCCTTGCAGTCTCCAATTTGGAGTGATTTTCCTCTTGATGGCATTTATTGCAATCTCTGAGTCGCCCTCCACTAAGATGTTATTAAAACCATGGTTAATGCAATCTCTCAGTTCGAGTTGCAGAGCTTTGAACTCTACTAATTCTCTTAGAGGGATGTTCATGTTATTTACATAGTTTCACAGAACAGGGGATACAGGGATGCGAGGATGGGTTTTGGGGATAGGGAATCAAAGGTCTAAATTTGGGAACAGTAAGGGGATGGCAGAGGAGCAGTAGTGGGGTGGTGCTGATATACAAATTGAGGTAAAATATTGAAGGCATATTGTGCAATATAACATTTATGTGAGTGTCTCATAAAAAACAAATTAATTTTCACAAAATTAAAGATTGTGATCAGTATGTAATGACATATGCCATATAACAAGCGATCTGACGACATCCCTAATGAAAGTGACACAGGTGGTGGTAGTACTATGAGGGATGTTTCCCAAATCCCCAGTCTCATGGGGAACATGGATATTTTGGGGGTGGGGGGTACACTTCCCTGTGGAATAGTGGAATAACTCATTTATCTTAAGCAGATTTTCCCAATGAAAGGATGATAAAATTGTTGTTGCAGTTTCATACAAGTCCAAATTTTACCTTTTGAATAACTGTTGCCCTTTAATCACATCAAAGCATCTCTACTTGTGATAGTTTTATATGTTACTTCCAAGCAAGTCACAACAGTGAGGGGTACCTATTCCTCAGCCATTCTGAACTTAGCAGAAATAATTTTTATTTGTAAATAATTAAATTTCTTTTCTTTTCTTTTTTTTCTTTACCAACATTCTTCTAGCTTGTGGCAAAGCGATTCATAACATAAATAAAACTAGGTCTTTGTTAGATTTTGTGCTTGCCTAGTAGATATGTTTGTAAAATCTAAATGTATATAGAATTGCAAAATAGCTCAAGTACATGTGACGTCATTTGTAGAAGCACACACAGAGGTTGCAGAAGTGGAATTTAAACCTATCAATTGCAATTGTTTCGGAGTTTTAGAAGCCTTTTCCCATGAGACTATATTTATTGTTTCAAGTGGTTAGGTTAAAGCTTGCATGCTCTTCTCAACAAGCCATTTTGTGGATGTTAATACATTTTGCATAGGTTATTTTGGTTTTTATTTTCTTATCTTATAATATTACAAATTTAGAAAGTTTAGATCTAACCTAGAAATTATTGGCTCTACTACTTGATCATGGGTTTTATCTTGTCCAATTTCTTAAGACATGGATGAAAAGTTTGATGTTAATTTCTTTTTAAAGTCAGGATTCAAACTGGAACCTAGTTTGCTTGGGTTTTAGCTTGTCCAACTTCCTAAGACATGGATGGAAAATTTGATGGAAAATTTGATGTTAATTTCTTTTTAAAGCCAAGATTCAAACTAGAACCTAGTTTGTTTGGTTAACATTGAGCTTATCTAGTCCTTGATTATGACTCTTTTAGGGATATGTACATGAGTCTTAGCATGTCCAAAGTTTTTGGATACAAATTATCGAAGGGAAAAAATTGTATAACATCGACAATGCACATCCATTGTCACATAGTTAATACAATGTGATTGTTATGTTAGATAGCCTACTCTTTTTTCACATAAATTTGGGTTGTATAATTTTTTTAACAAATCTTTGGCCATTAAGTTATAGTAGAAAATTCATAATTATTATGTGGGTTTGCTTTATCATTGAGTTCTTGAGAGCTACTATTTTGAAACCTTTATTGTCTGACAATTATTTTGTAATATAACAAAGTGCTTGGAAAGGGAGCTTTCAAGATTATGTATTATTGATCATGCATTGTCTAGAGATTAGAGCTAAATTGTTTGAAAATAGTGCTTATATTATATCATAACTAAATGAGAAAATTTTAATTTGAATAGCTTGTTTTGATACATTATGATTTCACATTTTGTGATTCAATCTACATTCTTTGATCCTACAAAATAACACAACAAGATACTTTAAAGCACATAGCCAAGAATTTCAACATGCATCCATAAACTCCTTTAGTTACATTGTGGTTTATCAATTTGAGCTTTACACATTTTGTTTGTTGCAAACAATCTAACATGGGCACTCTCCATTAATTGTTTCCTTATGTTTTTGTTAAATTTTGTTATATACACATTTTTTCTTTGTTGACATTAATATCCTAGTTTAATTTTGCCTCATAGTTGATGTAATTTGTTAATCTTGAAGGTTGCAACCTTGTACTAGCTTCAATAGTGCAAGTGATAAATTTTGTATAAGAAGCAAAGGAGTCCTTGTCAATGCTCACTATATTGTTTTGATGGTAACACTAATAACACAAGAAATCCATTTGGTAGTAAATGGTATTGGCTCTGGCAAATGGAATTAACTCAAGAGGATATGGAAGGGTATGTAGATACATAGTTAAAAAAATTGTAGGGGATTTTGATGACTATTCAAATATGATTTGAAATAGGATTAAGTTATATGCATATGTTGTGAATAATTTTGCTTAATGAAACCTCAATATTCATACATTTTTTAGAATACAAGGGAAAATTGGCAAAAAATGAAATTGTGTCTATTAAAATGACTTGGGGGGAAGGGTCTTAAAAAATATAATTAAGTTCAAAATTGAGATTGAGCTCTTATCTTAAGTTCACCATAAAAACATGGTGAGGTTTATTGATTATTGCACTAAGTAAGGAGGATGGATGTTAATATACGAGTATATCCCAATCTCATTGGTAATTGTTGGTTATATTTTATTCACCTTAGATATATTTTATCCTAAGAGTGATATTGCACCTATTTATTAAGATTACTTTGGATATTTAATTATTCTCACCTAAATAGCTAATAATGGTGTATATACTTTGATTGGAGGTACACAAATACCTTAGTTATCCCATCAAATCATGATTGATGGAAGTTAGATGGCACCTCTCTTTAGTCAAGTCTACCTCTATCTTAGTTAGAGTGAGTCAATTCACCTTTTGATTGAGAGTGTTTAAGAGTTAACTAATACCTCTTAGATTTATCATCTTTTTGACACGTGCATCCAAGATGCCTTTGTATTTGTATGTTACTCTTTGTAATTTGTCTCATAATATTTAATATACAGTAACATTATTTTATTTATTTTCTTTTGTGATTATCTAATAGGTATTATGGGCTTGGGTAGATTTGTTGTACATAACCAAATTCTAATATGATATTAGAACCACAATGTCTCAAAGTTAGTCTATTTTTAGGTTTTTGAGATCATTTATATCAAAATTTGAGTTTTTGGGGTTGTTAAATTATTTTTAAGTTATTTTAAAAGATTTTTTAAGCAAATTTTAGCTCACTGTCGTGTTTAGGGCATGCAAAAAAAAAAGATGTTACTTTTTATTGTATCCAAATAAGAAATAAGAGGCTAGATCTATGAAGGTTTTCATATGAGGGTTCCTTGAGAGAGTCTTTAAGTAGTTGATTTTTTGGAGCACAATAGGTCAAATATGGCTCTACCATCATATTTAGAAGATTGAAGACATGTAAATTAACTATCAAATTGTTTGAATCAAACACTTTGCCAGAAGAACTTAGAGATTTTCTTCTTCATCATATGGACCATATGACCCATGTAGGAAAGTATAGGTCTCTATAGTTATTTCATTCCATTCTTTTATAATTTATTTATTTTTTATTTGAAAACAAAAAAAACATCATTTAAAAAAGGGGGATGCAGATTTTTTTTAAGTGCATTAACACACCGTGTATAAAGTAGGGTATGGTGACTATCAAAATGGCTCGACAAGGGTCTTACAAGGTGAAGCCAATTCCCAAATTGATATCAAGTTCCTATCTTGAGTTCACCATAAAAATGTAGTAGGGGTTATTGGCTTTTGCACTAATCAAGGAGGATAAATGTTAATAAATGAACATATCCCCAATCCCATTGATAAGTGTTGGGTTATATTTTATTCACCTCAAGGATATATTCGATTATAACTATGATATTTTACTTTTATAATAAGCTTAATTTAAGATCTTTAATCTATATTTGATTGTTCCCACCTAAGTAGCTAAGAATGAAAACCTAGTCTAAAAAGGCAAGGGAAATGCATATGTAGAGAAATTTCATAGAGTTGGAACTGAGATCTAAGCATGTTGTGATTACTCCTTACCACCATCTAAAGACATATAGAAAGGATAAGTATTTTAAAGAGTTGCTAAAAATGGGCCACATCGAGTTTGTGTCATTTCCTTCATTAGTGGTCCTTGAGAAGGATGAAGATGGCTCCATAAATATGTGACTCTTGTCATGCCCAAAATTTTGGGCAAAAAACACAATAACAAAGTTTTTTTTTTTAAACCTAATTACATGCAACCTATGCTTAATTAGTTGTGACAACTTAACAAGTTGTTCCAAACAAAATCTTATACGATATTAAAATGGGTTTCTAAAGTGAGCGATGAATTAAGAATTTAACTAGAAGTCTAAGGCTTCAACTCTAACTCCTAAAGCGATAGGAAAAGATTTTTACTTACGTAACAATTATGATAACTCCTATTATCAAAGCGGAACAAATTAATTTTGTAAGGACAATAATAAATTCACTCAAATGACCCTTCAATTTTAGTTATGTTTTATAATACTTAAATAGACCAACTTCTACTAAATTGACATTAATACAATTACTTGATTCAATATCAATTATTTAACTAATATCAAGTTTCCTCCATCATTGATAATTATATTCTTCATTTACAACTTAATTAAATCTTGCATCTATTAATTAATTATTAATACGATGTTAACGTAATAATATTAATTAATTGAGCAAATAAAATTGGAGTGCCAAACGTTAATATGTTAATTTATTTATTTAATATAAGGTTCCATCTAGGTTAAATAAGTTCGCAAGATCAAGTTCATTAACTTATTCTAGAAAAATATATTACACCACTACAATACCCTCATACAAATAAACATTTAATAACTTATATTAAATTATTTCATCTAATTATAAATACCATTTGTAATAACCCAACTTAATTAACCCAACAAAATTGACCATTCTTTTTTTTTGTTTAATTTAATCATTGTGTTTGATTCAATTGCATACTCTTGGCATCCATCCATTTGGATTAGGCATTCATCCATCTGGGATGAGCATCTAACCATACGGGTTAGGCATTGGTCCATACGGGACATAAGATTTCATCTATCCAATACGGGATAAGCATCTACCCATATGAGGTAGGCATCTATCCAATCGGGATAGGAGGTGCTCTGGCCAGAGACTTAGACTCATCGGGACCATTTAGGTCTTGAGCCACTCACTAAGTACTACACTCTTCTAACAGAAGTGCACCGAGGTCGCCGTCCTTAGGAGTAATTAAATAACATAATACAAGCTTGAATTCTGCCTTGGAATTTGGCTTAAAGCTTCGGGAAGTCAAGCGAATCCATACAGGATTCCTTCTAAGTATGCATTGAATTACTTTTTACAATTTAATTATCTTATATTTCAAAATAGGATTCTTACTCATTCTTTCTTTTACCAAGCCTAGACCCCACCCACGAACGCCTAAGTACGAGGGACAACTATGTCCCAAGACTGCCTACATACCCGCTTCGGCACGGGATCAAGGCATAAAGTATGTAGCTCTATTTTCTACTCTATGGTTTGATGTAAACTGATTAGTGGGTATGCAACCCTTTCTAGGGTCAATGTCCCAGACAGTTTCTCTGTGGTTGCTACCCATGATGGTAGCACTTAAGCAAAGGCTCAAGATGGCCTATTGCTTGTGGCCTAAAACAACTAGATCCTAATTCTTATCATGAGTGTCACCCTTGACCAATTGCCAATCGACAAAAAATCTTCAAGATTTAATCAACTTCGTAAAAGTATTTCACTCAACATCCCTATAGGGGTTTACTATAGTTTAACTCAGTGGATGAAAGATCGTTTTAGAATTATCTTATTAAATTATCGATCTAAGGGGGATTACCTGCCCCTTGGATTTTAACCTCCAAGTGTCCCTTATTACTCCCCGATGATTTATAGGGACGATGCCATAGATGTCGTTGATGTAGCTTTATTAGGCATTAAGTGCAGTAGTTCAACACGACGGCATTACCGTAAGCGTGACCCAGAGGCACCGTATATACCGAACGCTACTAGGTTTTGGTTTCCATCTTCCTTTATTTAGTTTTCTAACTAAGAAGCTATGAAAACATCATGCTTAAAAAAAATTTACTAATTGAACGTGCATAATTTTAATTGATTGAAATAACTACTTGAGGAGTTACGTAGAATAAAAACCATAACTTGAAATATAACTTGCATATGAAAACTTGCATATTAATAATTACATGTGTACTTGCATGGAGATGATAACGTCAATAAAAGTAATTAATCTATAAGTAATTTGCATGATATAAGAATAGTGTAACTTGCATGTATGATTGAGCAATCAAAAAATAGTAATTAATTTAGACCTTTGATACAATCATATTACTATGAATTAATCGCTAAAGGCCAACTAAGTGCCCCAATGGATCTTAAATGGATTGAATAACTCAAATTAAGAGGATATAATCTACAATTATAAAATTTACTAAGGATAAATTAATTACGAACTTGCTACACAATAATCCCCAAATTTTTCCTAAGTCGAAATTCAATATCTTAAAATTTATACTAAGGGAAGAATCAACATTTCCTAAATGCCATTATTAACAAAACTTAAAATTTAAACTAAAATAATTAATAGCAATTAACTTAAATTTTTAACCCAAGTAATTACTAAAACTTCAAATTGCAAAATATATAAAAACTAACTATAAAACTAAATAGGCGAAATGTTTTTTGAAATAGTTAATAGGGGTGCGTGGTGGGGACCACGAGTCCCATCACCCATGCGGTCCTGCATGCATAGGCCCGTAGGGTTGAGGGGACACCACGGGCCCCTCCATTCCCCCTATGGCCACTGCTATGACAGTGACAGCAGGGGTAGTGGAGGGTACCACTGCCCCCCCCCCCCTCCCGGCGGTTACAATAACTGTCATCCCTGCATGCCATCCGCTAACCGTTCGAAATATTTTTTGAATGTCGTGTAAGTTCGCATTGCAATATTTAATAGATTTTAACGTTTGAAATAAATTATAAAAAGAATATTAATGTAAGAGAGAATAACAAATTAAGTCCCAGGGACGAAAATATAATAGAGAAATAAAGTAACCAGAGAAGGATTTATTTATTCATTCACAGGGAGATTTATTTTTTTACATAGAGAGATTTATTCACAGAGAAAGATTAATTTATTCATTCATAGAGAGATTTATTCCTTCACACAGAGAGATTTATTCACAGAAAAAGATTAATTTATTCATTCATAGAGAAATTTATTCCTTCACACAGAGAGATTTATTCACAGAGAAAGATTAATTTATTCATTCATAGAGAGATTTATTCCTTCACACAGAGAGATTTATTTATTTTTATATTCAATATCATCTAAGAGAAAACAGAAAAGCAAAAATCTGATTCTCTAACTTTTAAATAGATTAAATAAGATATACAAGAGAATTTTGCATTTGTATTTAAAAGAGAAGGGATTATAACACTGTATTTCTTTAAAGGAAACAAAAATAGATTTTTCTTCTTATCTAGCCATTGAGAAATGATTTCTTCAGAATACTATATGCAACCAAAGAATCTAGAAACTATATATTTTAATAAATACAAATTCCTCATAAGATAAAGGGAGAGAACCTGGTTTACTGAAGCTCGAAGTTGAATCCTCTAGCTATTCTTTGATCCTTTCTTGCAACTTTGAGAGAAACCCTTCAACAACAACTCAAAAATTTCTGCAACGAAAATGAGACTAACAAAGAGAATCTTATTTCTAAACTTGGGAAAATTTCTTCAAAACATAATCAACTCCCTTCTTTGAAACTTGCCTACAATTTTATAAGAAAATTCCCTCCATTCCACTATCTAGAAAATTTAATTAAAAGGGAGATTCTTTCCCAATTTTGGACTTCATGCAAATTGATTAGACTTAGTGGGAGGAGTTACATGCAAGGTGGTGGAGAATCCTCTAGAAGCTTCTTATTCTTCCTACAACATGTGCCATAATTGGATGTGAGAAACTAAATAAATAAATAAGAAAAAAGTATATTTTCCATATGTGTGTGTGTGTGTGTGTTTTATTATTTTATCCTTTTATAATATTCATTCAATCATTTAAATAGTTTATCCAAAAATATAATAGAGTTTGTATTTTAAATCCAAAAGTGATAAAAGAGGGTTGTGACACCATTAAAATCTCTAAAATTTAATCATATAACTTACATCAAGTTTATATATTACTTCCCCAAACATTGATATAAATATTTAATATTCAACATTTACATTACCTCTAGATTTAAATTTAATCATTAAACTTTATAAAATTCCCATCAATAAACCTCTTTAATAAATCTACTCAAAAAGAGTATGTTATTTTTCTATAAATAATCAATCCCCAAATTTAATAAATATTGACATTAAAAAAATACTCCTTAAACTTAATTTTAATCATCATACTATTTAAACTTTTCATTAATAAACTTTTCAATACATTTACCCAAAATATGGATATAATATGATTATAAATAATTAATTCCTCATACAAGAAAAAAGAAAACAACCCAAATAAATAAATAAAAAATTCAACAAATGGGGATAACCCATTTCAAATTTTAAAAGGGAACTCCCATCTTTCCCCCCCTTTATTATTTTATAATTATTCTCTTTTATAACCCTAACTAGGGTTTGTTTTATTCTTCTACTTTTAAAACTATAAAACTCATATCTTTATTTCTTTCCTATCTATTTGCCTCTACCCTAACCCGAAATTTCGGTTAGGGTTTATTTTTCTTTGTGTGTGTGTGTGTACAAGGTCCATGGTGGCGGAGGAGACCGATGGAGGCGGCCATGGCGGAGGACGGGGCGAGTCTAGCATGGCACAAGGGCGAAGGTACCACTGGGCCCCACTATGGATACCCACAATGGCGGCCCCAACTCCGCCCATTGTGGATACCCACAGTGGCGGCCCCGGCTCCGCCCACTGTGGCTATCCCCTGTGGCGGCAACCGCCCACTGTGACTGTCCACAGTGGCCGAGTCTGCCTTAGGCTATATTTTGCTTTTCCTTTTAAAATATATATATATATATATAAATGCATTAAAATATGTATCATATAAAATTATATATATATATATATATATATATATATATATATATATATATATATATATATATATATATATATATATATATATATATATATATATATATATATATATATATATTAACAACAACCTGTTCATTTCCTTTAATTCCAGATTACTCATAAATCATTAAATTTATATATTTATACTTTAATGTAGAATATGCAGTTATTCTTTTCTTTTAAAAATAAATACTACAGTTTAGATGGAGGTTTAAAACATTGGGCATATTCATTACAATATACATATTTCTTTGTTTATATTTGTTTCTTTTCAAAGTATTATAATAGGATGTTCTTAAGTGACAATGTAGAATAAATTTGTTTTCCCTTTAATACATGTAGCTAACTTTTGATTTAAATAGTCATAACTGGACTAATTTATTTCCTACTATACATGTATTTTCAGAATAGGAGAATATAGCATTAATAAATTTATTTACAGAATAGAAATCATTTACAGCTGCAACTAACTATTCCAAAAAAAAACTTCTAAATCAATAAACAACAAGACATAATGCATTATCAATAATAACTCTTAAAATACCTATTTATTCTTTCTTTGAGTTTAAACTATAATTGTAAGTCAATATTTTATTCTTATTTAAAGTGACTACTTTATTAACATTTAGATTTACATTTCTTTTTGCATAACAACACTACTAACTTTTAACTATTTTCATTTCCTTTCAAAAGCTTAATAAGGCAGAACTAAATTTCATTCCTAATCTAATTCAAGTAACAAATGTCAATAGGGAAAATAACTCTAATCTTATTCTTTTCTTTGCAAGAATATACTCAAGTAAATTACATCTTTATTTCATGATAAAACTTAGTCAAATATTTGCATTCAATACATCATGGTAAACTTTTACAACTAGGTAGATTCCAAACTTAGCCTCTCATTTCTACTAAATGAGGGCTTCCCAAGTACATATATTTTGGCAACTAAATACATAAGACATAGGATCATCTCCAAGATTTCCTTTCCAAAACTTTTCCAAGCAAACCTGCACTAAAATTTTATAGGTTGTGACCATGGAGGCTCACCTCCCAACCTAGGCTTACTAGAAGCCACCCCCGAGCTAGGAGAATCAAGGCTAGACGGGAAACACACATACAAACACATACATGCAGAAACTCAAAATAGCAAAAACACTCCCAACCCAAGGTTTAAACAATGTCACTATGTGACTTTTTAAGTGGGGTGAAGGTGGACTAAGTACCCTTGAGGAGAATTCTGCAAATAGTGAACATAATGTCATAACAAGGCTACAAATAGTCAACACAATGCCATAACAAGGCTGCAAATATAACACATCCACAAGTTTCAAATTTGTCCCTATAATTTCTTATGACCCCCAATTCATACAAGCAAACAACTCCCCTTATGATCCCCATTGTATAAACAATCATAATGCGGGTCACAAAATCTCTTAAGAATCGCTCTCTTCCAAAGAGAGCCTCTCACTCGAAGGCTGTCAAACAACCCTTCACCCCAAGGCCACTCTACCCTCCCAAGGGTGAGTTTGGCCTTGAAAACTCCCCAAAAAAAAAACTCAAGGAAACACTATAACAATAAGAAAGAAAACTCATGGGGAAGAACTTCAACAATCTTCCCACACACAAAGTAACCAACATTGAAATCATCTTATAACAAAACTTTCATCAACACAAAAACATACAAGAATTAGAAAATATCCAACCTCAAAATTGCCAACAAAAGGGTGATGAATCCTTTGGAGAAGAGCTGCCCAAATCCCCTATCTTCATCCTTTAATACTTAGCCAAAAATCCTCTACCAAAAACTTGCCACCAATTCTCAAAATTCTAAGTCTCCAAAATGGAGAGTGGGTGATCAAACTTTTCCCTCCCAAACTATTCCTTATGAAGCCACACCTCACTCTTTCCAACCCACTTGGGAAGGGTGAAGGATGCTCATTGGTTGGTGTTCCCAAAACCTTACACACTCCCTAACCAAGGCACCTCAAAAAGGAGAAATGGAATGGGGAAAATGAATGGCACTCATGAAGTGGGTTATCTAACCAAAAAAGACTCTTCTAAAGATGAAATTCGGCCAACTTGGGAAACTCACTTTTTGGGGAGGTTAAACAAGCTCTAGAGAGTGGACACATGGCTAAATTAGGCCTTCATCCATAGGTACATCATATGGCCCACTAAAAATGCCCTTAACTTGACCCTAGGAGTTAGTTTAACCCCTTGGAAGTTCACCCAAAGTTTACCTATGGGTCAACTCTGAGTTGACCCTTGTAATGGCTCCCTATCCTAGGTTTACTTGGGACCATTTTAGGATAAATGAAAATATATGCATTGGTAAAAATAAATTTCCTCAAAAAGAGACATGACAATGCCAACTCAACTTACAACACATGTGTCAAGTGACACTACAAAAGAATTACACATCACTAAAACACACATGGCAAATGTCCCTTTTGAAATTTATAAAATAAACAAACTTCCAAATTAAACACTCATCCAAGCATAACATTTACAAATTAAAATACATTTACAAATGAGGGGTTGTCTCTCCAAATAGACAACCCCTGGCTTCACAATCGCACATAGGCCTAGGCTTGATTCTTCGAATAATTTCCATGGTCACGTGGATAATTTTCCTGCACATCTCACTTGCACATTAGTAATTCCAAAAATCACGTATAATATTATCAAAAGAATACAATTTAGACATCGCATACAATTCAGACACTTTGCATATAATTTCAATCATAACGATCAATTTATCATTTATCCAATGAAATCCACATAATGAAATTACTCAAAAAGCATCATCATAATCCTTATGAAACTCAATCATTAATACGATATGCATCCATGTTTTCTAATATCATAATGAAGTACTGCAAATTCTGAGATAGCTGACATACATCATATCAAGATTATCAATTCAGTGGATCCTATAGGATCTAAATCCATAACACATCAAAATGTGCACCATAAGGTAAAATGCTTCCATAACCTGGTTTAATTACTTTTCTCGCTAATTTATCCATCTAACATAGCTCATCCTATTGAATTATTGCATTTATTAATACGGTCAACCTTGGCCAACTAAGTTAACCAGAGCTTGATCGGGAGGGGCTCTACAACTCTATTTTAGACAAATATACAATAAGATAATTATATATCTCATTTATAATATTGATGAGTTGTATGGAACAACTTAATTCTCAAAGACTAATTTGAGATCAATCTACCATTTAATTATTTATAAGGAAGATGTGCACAAGATAAATTTCAAATGACTTATTGGACATATTAAGTTTTTTGTTATGTCAAGGTCATGCACTAATTAATGCACCAACTACTTTTTAGTCTTGCATGAATACAGTATATACTAATCGATTAATATAAATTATTTTACTTTTATTTAATGACATATTTATTTATAACAAGATGGGAAGTTCATTTGAAGCATTTGGGCCTAGTTATAGGTATATTGAAGGAATAAGAACTCTATTTGCAAAATAATCTATGTGCAAGATTGATGTGATAGATCTTTTATACTTGGGATATGTCATTATTGCTTAAGGCATGTAGGAAGATACTCGCAAGGTGTATTTGACCAGCTTAAGGAAGCAGTCAACTCATGTCATGTTCCTACTATTTTAGATTTCTCACAACCATTTTCTACAAAGTTGAATGGTTCAATAATGAGAGTTGGATTGGTTAAATTACAAAGGAAGCACACCATAACAATTGAGTATAAATTTGGAATATTCAAAAAGGGTTTCTCTATGTATGATAAGAAGATTATTGTTGACATGTGTGTTTTGGCAAAGTTTAGAAATATCTAGCTTTTGATAGATAAGTGGTTGAGATAGATTATAATATATTGAAGTTCCTCTAGGATAATCATGACTTGGAATATTTGCAACAAAAATGGATAAGAAAAATCCAATATTATAGTTTTAAGATAGAATATGTGAAGGAAAAAAAAGTAGTTCTATTGATGCATTTTCTAGAATGCCCACTCCTTGTTCTATTTCTATCACTATGTTGATTGGAATTATTCATTTATTTTGAATATGTAAAGAATGTGTTTGCTATTGACATCTTAGATTGAAAGGTGAAGAATGAAAGTATGAGCTAGTAGATAGTATCATTTTGTAGAAGGATATAATCCCTCTAGTGCTTGATTCAAAGATAAGAACATACGACTTTGAAAGATTTGCATGATACACCCATGATGGGATACTCTATATCCTTTAATATTTGTAGGCATTTAAGAGATATTTTATCATGGAAGAGCTTTGAGGATGATGATCTAAAATGCATTGGAGAGTATATCACCTACTAGTACAACAAAGTAGAGCATGTCTTTCATGTAATTTTGTTGTAGCCATTGTTTATTCCCCATCAAGATTAGGAAAGTTTATTCATGGACTTGTTGGAGATTTATGTTAGTATGTTGCAAATATGTGTTGGAGAGATGTTTGAGAGATGTGTTGTCATTGATGTCAACATATTTCTCTGTCTATGACAGTGATGCAGTGAGTTCAGTGAGTTGGTTTGTTCAATATGTTGATGATCAGAGTTTGCGGATTAAAAGGTTTGTAGAGGATTATGTATAGATGATCTAGTGCAATTTTCAGAGGTTCATATGAAGATTTGAGTGAGCTATGGATATCTGTGTTGTGGCTGGTTTTTCTATTGTTTAGTGATGCCAGAGTGTTCAATATTTTGATTTTCATTTCTCCGCAATTGTAGTATCTTGATTTGAGGATCTGGAGGAGTGTTTGGGATTTTTATGTGTATCTTTAATTCAAGTGGTTCATGGTTTGGAGCTCTACAAGTTATTTTTCCAGGTTGATAGTCATTCCACTTAGTGTTCTTGAAGTTTGGTATAATGATGATGCGATTGTAGTAATTTGAGTTGTTGTGGATGTTGTGGTGGTAATTCATGATGCTTGTGGATGTTTTTGGATCATGTTCATTTTGTGTTGGTGGTCCGGATTGATTTTTGTGTGAGTTATTGATGATTGTCCCTGGTATGACAGTGTTCTTCATTGTTTTGGTCGACCAAATGCTTATAGCATGTTGCGGATGTTCGATGCATAATTCTTGGAGGTATTTCAGATGATGAATTGGATAAAGGAAATACAACTAATAATGAATGGGTGTTTATTTCTATCAAGGAAGATGATCCAATACCTACTAATTATGCTAGTTGCATGAATGTGGAAAGAGCTTTGGCTACACAAGCTGAAGAGAAAGATGAATGGGTGATTGACAGTGGATTCTCTCATCATATGACAGGTGATAAGAGTAAGTTTGTGAGCTTGGAAAATAATGAAGGTGGACTTGTGAAGTTTGGAGATGACAAAGCTAGTATAATCCATGGGAGAGGTTCTATTTCTCTTGATGGTAAGCACAATACTGATGATGTCTTCTTTGTAGAACGCCTAAAGCATAATATTTTGAGTGTTGGACAGATGGTTGACAAGGGATATGATCTTCAGTTCAAGAATGGAAAGTGTAGAATATTGGGTAGCTCCGGAATTGAGATTGCATCAGGTACAAAGATTAAAGGTAATATCTTTCACTTGAATAGCTCTGGTAAAAGATGTTTGATTTCTCAAGTTGATGAAAGTTGGTTGTGGCATAGAAGGATGTTTCATAGAAGGATGTGTCATCTGAATTTTGATAACGTTATCAAGATAAGTCCTACTCAGGCAGTGAGAGATCTTCCTAAGTTGATGAAACCTACTAACCCTATGTGCAAGGAATGTCAATTAAGGAAGCAAACTAGAATATATTTCAAGAGTAAGAAGCATTTTTCAAATGGATTATTAGTTCTTATGCATACTGATTTGCATGGACCTTCTAGAGTTAGAAGCTTGCAAGGAGATAGATATTTCATGTTGCTAATGGATGATTATTCAAGGATGATGTGGGTTACTTTCTTGAGGGAGAAGTTTGAATCTTTAGAGAAGTTCAAGATTTTCAAAGCTATGGTCGAGACTGAGACAAGTTTGAAGCTGGAGTGTATGAGATCCGATAGAGGTGGTGAATTCACTTCTGGTGAGTTTAATGCATTATGTGAAGAGCATGGGATATGAAGACAGTTGTTTTCTTTGAGAACCCCTCGGCAAAATGGAGTTGTGGAAAGGAAGAACAAAACCATTCAAGAAGTTGTAAGGACAATGATGATTGAAGGAAATGTTCTGCATGTTTATTGGAGAGAAGTTGTGAGTATTGCAATATACACTCTTAACCAGGTGCATATCGAGGGTGATACTCGTAAGACTCCTTATGAATTATGGTTTATTCATGCTCCTACTATTAAATATTTTAGAATTTTTGGAAGTAAATGTTATATCAAAGAGATGAAGATCTAGGAAAGTTTGATGCTAGATGTGATGAAGCAATATTTCTTGGTTATTTTACTAAAAGCAAGGCCTACTAGTGTTATAACAAGAGATTGAGAAAGATAGTTGAGAGTGCTAATGTCAAGGTTGATGAAGACAATGAGAGTCAATATGGATCTTGCAGATATGAATTAGATGATCAAAGTGACAGTGCAAATAAAGGAAAGTAACCACAAACCCAAAATTAAGTTCAGATCATTCCAATGAATCCAGTGAATCAAGAGGAAGGAACTAGTGCAAGTGCAGGAGAAAGAAATCAAGAGTCTAAAATTCAAGAAAATCCTAAGACTACCAGGTATGTAAGGTTGAATCATTCTAAAAATCAGATCATAGGAGATAGAAATAAAGGTGTTCAAACTAGGAGAATAATTGCAGAAGATCAGGTTGAATATTGTTTGATTTCTAAGATTGAACCTAAAGATGTAAGTGAAGCATATAAAGATGAACATTGGGTAAAGGCTATGGAAGAAGAGTTGAATCAGATTGAGAAGAACAATACATGGATTCTTGTTCCCAAACCTAAGGATAAAAATGTAATAGGAACCAAATGGGTCTTCCAAAACAAATTGAATGAGCAAGGAGAAGTTGTCAGAAAGAAAGCAAGAATTGTTTGAAAAGGATATTCTCAAATGGAAGGAATTGATTTTGAAGAGACTTTTGCTCCGGTAGCAAGAATTGAAGTTGTTAGATTATTTCTTTCTTATGTTGCTTACAAAGATTTCAAAGTTTATCAGATGGATGTCAAGTCAACATTCCTAACAGGCGAGTTGGAAGAAGAGGTGTACATAGAGCAACCAGATGGATTTCAGTTGACTGATCAGAGTGATATGGTGTGCCAGTTGAAGAAAGCATTGTATGGATTGAAGCAAGCACCTAGAGCATGGTATGCCAAATTGGATAAGTATCTGCTGAAGCTAGGATTCAACAAAGGTACTGCTGGTAGTAATCTGTATTTCAAGATTGATCATGATAATATTCTGATTGTTGAAGTTTTTGTTGATGATATCGTTTTTGGAGGAATTGATAGTTTGTGCAAAGAGTTTGCTAATGAGATGCAGAATGGATTAGAGATGTCTATGATTGGAGAGATGAAATTATTTTTGGGATTGCAAATTAATCAGTTAGAAAAAGGGATTTTTATATCACAGTCCAACAATGTGAAACAATTATTGAAAATTTTTGGTCTAGATGATACAAAGCCAGTTGGAACTCCTATGGTGACCGGATGTAAGTTGACTAAGGATGACGATTCCCCTAAAGAAAATCAAATTAGATACAAATCTATGATTGGAGGACTATTTTATTTGACTCAGACTAGATCTGATATCATGAATGTTGTTTGTCTTGTTGCTAGATTTCAAACTGATCCTAAGGAGTCTCATGTTGTAGTTGCTAAAAAAATCTTTAGATACTGGAAAGGAACTATTGATTTTGGTTTATGGTATCCTAAAGATGATGATTTTACTTTGAGTTATTTTACTAATGGTGATTGGGCAGGTGATTTTGATGACCAAAAGAGTACTAGTGGTGGTGCATTTTTTTTAGGGAAGAGGTTGGTTTTATGGTTGAGTAAAAAACAAAATTCTATTTCTTTATCTACTATAGAGGTAGAGTATATTGCTACTGCTAACAACTATACTCAAGTTATATGGATGAAGCAGATGTTGAAATATATCAAAGTAGTATATGATGAGCCTATTTTTATCTATTGTAACAATTCAAGTGCAATTAACATTTCTAAGAATTTGGTGTTGCATTCTAAGACTAAGCATATATCAATCAAGTTTTACTTTTTGAGGGATCAGGTAAATGAGAAGGAAGTTAGATTGGAGTATGTGCTTACAAAGGAATAGATTGTGGATATTTTCATGAAGCCTTTACCTAAAGATACTTTTGAGTATCTCAGAGAGAATCTAGCAGTGATTTCCCCTCCTGATCAGAACTAAGATGCATTGGTATGCATAAGTCTGGTGCATCTAACAGTCATATCTTGTGATCTGGATTGATGAGTGGAGGTTTCTACTCATGGGAGTGTTAGTGAGTTAGTTTTATGAGTTAGCTATTGTATTTTCTGGTGCAAATATGTGCCTTTTCCATTGATGTTAAAGGGGGAGAGATTCATGTGAAAAACTATGTAATAATCTAAGGGGGAGAGAATATTTGTAAGTGGGAGAGAATAATATGAGAGAGTTGTTGATTTCTTTGACATTGATTGTTTTTCACATCATATGTTGCCATCAATGCCAAAGGGAGAGATTGTTGGATATTTTTCTTAGTATGTTGCAAATATGTGTTGGAGAGATGTGTTGTCATTGATGTCAACACATTTCTTTGTTTGTGACAGTGATGCAGTGAGTTCAGTGAGTCAGTTTGTTTAGTATGTTGATGATTAGAGTTTGTAGATTAAAGGATTTGTAGAGGATTGTGTATAGATGATTCAATGCAATTTTCAGAGGTTCACATGAAGATTTGAGGGAGTTATGGATGTCTGTGTTGTGGTTGGTTTTTCTATTGTTCAGTGATGCCAAAGTGTTCAGTATTTTTATTTGCATTGCTCCGCATTGTAACATCTTGATCTTTGGATCTGGAGGAGTGTTTGGGATGTTTATGTGTATCTTGAATTCAAGTGGTTCATGGTTTGGAGCTTTGCAAGTTATTTTCCCAAGTTGACAGTCATTCCAGTTAGTGTTCTTCAAGTTCACTATAATGATGATGTGATTCTAGTAAATTGAGTTGTTGTGGATGTTGTGGTGGTAATTCATGATGCTTGTGGATGTTTTTGGATCATGTGCCTTTTGTGTTGATAGTTTGCATTGATCGGTGTGCGTGTTATTAATGATTTTCTTCGGTACGATAGAAATCTTCATTATTTTGGCCGACCAAAGGATTGTAGCATGTTGTGGATGTTCGATCCATATTTCCTAGAGGTGTTTCATATTTAAGGTGCGTGATATGGATTCCTTCTATGTCTTAGCCAACATTGCTTGGTCTGCATTTGATTTTCTAGCATGTATGGTTATATATTTGTAATTAGGTGATATGTATTGAGCTGACCTAGATGAGATTGATTTCATGTATAAATTAATGTAATATCCTTGTAATTGTGTATGTTGTGGATGAGTGTATGTGTGAATAATGTATTGATATTTTAGAGGCAGAGAAGAAGTGTGAGACGAAGTAAGTTATATGTGCTTAACTTGAATTGTAACTAGGCATTAGGAGATGATATTCTATCAGTTCATGATCTTCCAGATGTAATCCAAATGTGATTGTAAGACAGTGAGTCTTCCTTGGGTTGTAGCCCTTGTTCTTGTTGTTATTTTGAGCAGTGAGCTCTAGGCAGTGTGCGTAAATGCATGTGCATTCCCCATTGTAATATTTCATATACTTCTAATAGAGTATCATCATATTGTGGGTAGGTTCCCACCGTGGTTTTTCCCTTGACTGGGTTTCCCATGTCAAAAATCTTGGTGTTATGTGTGTTCATGATGTGCAATTGATTTGTGCTTCCATGCTTAATTATCATATCTGAGATTAAGTATAATTTGTGTGAGTGTATGTGTGAATAATGTATTGATATTTTTGAGGCAGAGAAGAAGTGTGAGAAGAAGTAAGTTGCATGTGCTTAACTTGAATTGTAACCAGGCATTAGGAGATGTTATTCTATCAGTTCATGTTCTTCTAGATGTAATCCAAATTTAATTGTAAGACAGTGATTCTTCCCTAGGTTGTAGTCCTTGTTCCTATTGTTGTTTTGAGCAGTGAGCTATAGGTAGTGTGCCTAAATGCATGTCAATTCCCCATTGTAATATTTCATATACTTCTAATAAAGTATCATCATATTGTGGGTAGGTTCCCACCATGGTTTTTCCCTTGACTGGGTTTCCCATGTTTAATTATCAGATCTGATATTAAGTTCAATTTGTGTGAGTTCATGAGACAACTTATTCACCCCCCCGCTCAGTTGTATGCGTAGAATTAAAGCCATTTCATCAAGACTCCATCGTGAGTCTTCCAAGGTACATGGCAATAATTTTATTTATGTTGTTATTGATAGACTAAATGAGTATGTGTATTTCCTTGCCATTTATTTTGAATTCAAAGCATATTGTGATGTAGAATTATGTTTTAGAGAGGTAATAAGGTACATGGGTTTCCTAAAAATGTTATTAGTGATTGAGATAACAAACCTATCAAGTTATTTTGGTACAAATCATTTTATTTGATAGGTGTAGATTTCACTTCTAGCATAAGTTATTAGCCACAAATGTTCAGACAAATAGAAGTGGTGAATACGTAAGTGGGTTGAAGGATACTTGATCAAATAAAATATTTATAAAAAAAAATCAACACGGGATAAGCAGTTGTACTTGTTGCATAGTAAATTGTAACTAGTACAATTCACACCTCATGTTTGTGCTCCTACCTTATCATGTCCTATCCTCATTCCCCCTAGGCTTTTTTTGGCCCTATTTTGCCTCAACTCTGATGTCACTTGTGTACATGGCTCAGTGGACCCCATCCTACAGATATGGCCCCTTTATTTGGTGGCTCCTTGTCATGCTTTTGGATGACAAGGGCACTGTGGCACCCTTGTCTAGACCATGGCACCATGACACCCTGGTCCTTAAACATGACCCATTTTAAATGTGGGTGGGCACTCCCCCTCCCCGATGGATTTTGGTCCCCGTGCCTTAGTGTGACCATTGGAGGTTGGCCTGATCGGTAATTTACCTAGTGAACCCTATATAAGGTCATCCTATCAATTCATTTGGACATACACACATACCCTGGATCATTCATGCATGTGTCAAGCATTTGTCACCATGCATTCTCAAGCATTCAAGGCAACATTTCATCCTTTAAGCATCATGGAGAAAAGTCACATCAATCCTCATGAAAGCATGTATGTTTGATTAGGTCATTCATGTTCATGTGTTTGTCATATTATTACATCCAATATTTGTGATCATATCTAAAGAGATACATCATCAATCTTCTTATCAACCATTGCAGATCTGAGGTATATCTCCTAGCATTTACTTCAGCATTTACATTATTTCTTTTAAGGTTAATTCCTAAACTAGGGTTTGACCTAAGGAAAACCCCCATCCAAAACCCCTTTTCTTCTCTTTCTTTGTGCAAGGAATTGACTCAGGAGATGTGGTTGAAGATTATGACAGAGTTGACAACGATAAACAGGTTTGGATTTTGACAGAGTGAAAAGCAAAGGACCAGGGCGACCTACCTTCCTGGTCCTAGAAATTTTTCCCAAGCTTTCAATAGTGGATCCAATGTGTTTCCTTGATCTGAAAAATATCTCACTTGCCTATCTCAAGGTTACAGGACCAAGGCGACCTACCACCTTGATCTCGAGAATTCAGCCTGAACTTTCAGGAACAAGTTCTTATCTTATTCTTCGACTCATATCTCTGTCTTTGGCTATGTCTAATATCTGTAGCAGTTTGTTTCACTTCAATTCTCCATTTTTTTACCCTATCTCCACAATATATATATAATTTGAACTCAAAAAGGGAAGACAAACATCCAAGTGAATCTAATCAGTATTTCAACCCTTTTCCTAATTGAATTGTGGCTAGATCTATTGGATTCACCCCCCTTTTTAATGTAATGGCCCATTAAGTACGATTAAGTTATCTTAATTGGTGAAACCATAATTTTACCACCGATACAATACCTAAGAGAATGTTGCTAAAATTATCAACATTTGTCCCTTGTTATGTTTATATTCATGACATTGGTTTATGATGTACCGACTTTCACTAGTTCGGTGTCCTTAGATAATAAAGTGCTAGTGAGTATCAAACGTTGTCATTATTACAAGGGTGGAAATTTTAAGAAATAGAGCCCTAAAAAATCAATTCATTTGAGGAACCTACCTACAAAGGATTCCACTTGGGACAAATTAAGAATCTTGAAATTTCAGGAAGGGTGGAATTACATATGTCCTATTTTCAATTATTTTATATTTATGTACCATAAACCCATTCTAATATTTCTCATGGAATAAAGTGAAATATTTGGAAAAGAATTATTAGTTTTTGGCCTCCATTATTAATTATATATTTTTTAAAGTATGAAAAATAAATATTAAAATATTGTTGAATTTTTCAAATGGGGTGTGGGTATTTATAAATGGAGCATATGATAGCTCTCAAAGTAGTTTGACATCTTTATTTAAAGAAAGATTTTATGACAAGGTCATGATAGATTCTATCACAACTCATTTCTAGGGACTTATAGTTAGCATTTACTGGAGTCACAAATAGCTATTTTTGAGTGAGCATATTAAATAAATAAAATATTTTTAGTTCGTATATTAGAAAAAAATCTTAAAAAATATTTAAGCCGGCAGGCTTTTAGTGGGGAGTGTTTTCCGCCGAAGTGCAAGACAATCCGACTGGATGTTTGCCAGTGGCTGGAATCTCTCCCTCGAGGCATTGTGACATGTTCGCGTCGACGACCATGGGCCCGCACGTGACACCCATAATTTTACTTGCGAGTGTCAGTCTGCGCGCATCCCCAAGTGTCGATCTATCCCTTTCTTTTGCCTCGGTCCGTGCGCATGCATGTCAAAGTTGTCGTCGTCGTTTGGAGAATGTTATGGCCACCGCATAACCCTAATATGCATTTGCCTTTGTTCGTTGTCTAAAGTGTTTTGGTCTACAATTTTTGTGCTAAGGTTGAATTTAGGCATCGACTTAGGTTTATTGCTCTGATTTACCACTTCTAATCTGTCAAGGGATTCTTCCGTGGACTTCTTAAGAAGGCTCCGAGCGCAGGTATGTTTCATGTTTTGATCGTTTTGATTTTGTAATGTTTTATGATCATTTTTTGGGTTATTGCGTTTTTGTTATACTGTCCTTAGATTTTGTTTTCGTTTCATTACAGGGTTATTTCCTCTCATTTGTTGCTTTCGGTCTATGAAGGTGTTTTATGTGGGTGTTTCCTAATCCTGTTAATTTCCAGGATTATTGGTGTTGTTTCAGAGTTTGTGGGCGTGAATGCTTTCACTCTACAAGGCAAGTGTTCACTTTTTTAGTTCTTTTACAATTTCTCAGGTTACGAGTGCAAGTATGTTTCCTGTTTTGATCGTTTACATTTTGCAATATTTTTTTATCATTGAATATCCTTTATTTTTAGGGTTATTGCATTTTTGTTATACTGTCGTTAGATTTTGTTTTGCTTTTAATTTGTCGCTCTCTATCAGTTATTTACCTAGTCCAAGGAATCCTTTATTTGAATAAATCCATTATGAAATTTATAGCCTTTATAGATAAAAGACTATTTACCTTGCAGAGTAAAAGGCTCCACGTCTAGAAAGTCACTAATCACAACAATAACCTTGCAAATTAAAGGCATTAGGGAACACCCATAAAAAACACACCTTATAATCTATAAGTACCAAAAATTTGCATAACACGAAAACAAAATTTGATGACAACATGACAAATACTCAATAATGCTAGCAATTAATGGTATCCAATGAGAAGAAAATAATAAACCTAGGCAGAAATGTAGCACACTGTTACAATGCTATAAAGCTTGTAGAATATGCGACAATTATTTTAGACTATTCTAATAGCCATCAACTACAGCAAAGGCACATAAATATTTTTTTAGTGTTATAATGCCTTACAAAAAGGCAAAACCGTGCAGATTAACAACATTAAAATGATTTTAGGTTTTAGGGTTCTATTTAGAAAGTCATTAATCACAGCAATAACCCTGCAAATTAACGGTATTAGGGAACACCCACCATAAACACACCTTATAATCTATAAGTACCAAAAATTTGCATAACACGAAAACAAAATTTGATGACAATATAACAAATACTCAATAAGGCTAGCAATTAATGGTATCCAATGAGAAGAAAATAATAACTAGGCGGAAATGTAGCACACTGTTACAGTGCTCTAAAGCTCGTAGAATATGCGACAATTATTTTAGACTGTTCTAATAGCCATCAGCTGCATCAAAGGCATAGAAATAATTTTTTAGTGTTATAATGCCTTACAAAAGGGCATAACCGTGCAGATTAACAACATTAAAATGATTTTAGGTTTTAGGGTTCTGTTTAGCTTAATACCCGACAATGTAATGCCATTGATGTGTATGGTTCTCACCTTGTGTTTAGCTCATTTGTTATTTCACAATTGAATTTGTAATTAGAAACATATTTATACAGGACACATACCTTCACACTAATGAAATTACAGTGTTGGAAGTTAGCAAACACCTAACCCTTAAATGTAAAACCAATAGCAACTTGAAAATATGAAACCATCATAATGAGAAAATGTAATGAGAGTCAAATTGAATATTCTATTGATAGATAGTATATAGTATCATCTTAAAGTTGTGAGAAATAGATTGGAATCTCTCCCTCGCAACGTTGTGACGTGTTCGCGTTGTAAAATTTCTATAGGGTTTATGTTGTGCAGAATATGTCAAATGTATTTGAACTTAGATTTTTCTCTATTTTGCAAGAATGTTTGATATTCTTTAGCACAAACATTTATAGATTATCATATATGGTTGGTATTGAATTTGAAAACATAATTATAGAGTGCACATCCCTTCAAATTAATGACATTATATTGTAGGATGTCAACCATGACCGAACCGTAACATGTAAAAGCATTGTTGTTTTGTTGTCATTAGATTTTCTTAGCAGTTTGGTAGTGCTTATAAGTTATCAGGTTGAGTTTGGGTGATATCCCAACATTTTAGTCCTATCCGTCTGCACGATTCTAACCTCGTGTAATGCTTTTAAAAAATATTTTACCTAGTCCAAGGAATCCTTTGTTTGAATAAATCCATTCTGAAATTTATAGCCTTTATAGATAAAAGGCTATTTACCTTGTAGAGTAAAAGGCTTCACATCCAGAAAGTCACTAATCACAACAATAACCTTGCAAATTAACAGCATTAGGGAACACCCATAAAAAACACACCTTATAATCTATAAGTACGAAAAATTTGCATAACACGAAAATAAAATTTGATGACAGTATGACAAATACTCAATAATGCTAGCAATTAATGGTATCCAATGAGAAGAAAATAATAAACCTAGGAAGCAATGTAGCACACTGTTACAGTGCTATAAAGCTCGTAGAATATGCGACAATTATTTTAGATTGTTCTAACAGCCATTAACCGCAGTAAAAGCATATAAATATTTTTTTAGTGTTATAATGCCTTACAAAAAGGCAAAACTGTGCAGATTAACAACATTAAAATGATTTTAGGTTTTAGGGTTCTATTTAGAAAGTCACTAATCATAGCAATAACCCTGCAAATTAACGGCATTAGGGAACACCCACCATAAACACACCTTATAATCTATAGTACCAAAAATTTGCATAACACGAAAACAAAATTTGATGACAGTATAACAAATACTCAATAAGGCTAGCAATTAATGGTATCCAATGAGAAAAAAATAATAAACCTAGGCGGAAATGTAGCACACTATTACAGTGCTCTAAAGCTCATAGAATATGCGACAATTATTTTAGACTGTTCTAATAGCCATCAACTACATCAAAGGCATAGAAATAATTTTTTAGTGTTATAATGCCTTACAAAAGGGCATAACCGTGCAGATTAACAACATTAAAATGATTTTAGATTTTAGGGTTCTGTTTAGCTTAATACCCGACACTGTAATGCCATTGATGTGTATGGTTCTCACCTTGTGTTTAGCTTATTTGTTATTTCGCAATTGAATTTGTAATTAGAAATATATTTATACAGGACACATACCTTCACACTAATGACATTATAGTGTTGGAAGTTAGCAAACACCTAACCCTTAAATGTAAAACCAATAGCAACTTGAAAATATGAAACCATCATAATGAGAAAATGCAATGAGAGTCAAATTGAATATTTTATTGATATATAATATATAGTATCATTTTAAAGTTGTGAGAAATAGATTGGAATCTCTCCCTCGCAGCATTGTGACATGTTCGCGCTGAGCACTATGGGCCCGCACGGGATGCCCGTACTGCTACTTGCGATTGTCAGTCTGCACGCAACCCCAAGTGTTGATCTATTCCTTTCTTTCGCCTTGGTCTATACGCACGCATGTCAAAGTTGTTGTCATCGATTGGAGAATGTTATGGTCGTCACGTAACCTTAATATGCATTTGCCTTTGTTCATTGTCTAAAGTGTTTTGGTCTGCAAGTTTTGTGCTAAGGTTGGAGGGTTATTGCGTTTTTGTTATACTGTCCTTAGATTTTGTTTTCATCTCATTAGTGTTATAATGCCTTACAAAAGGGCAGAACCATGCAGATTAACATATGGGTTTCGTAAAATGGTTTTTTGATGTTTAATTGAATCTGTATTGTTCTTTTGTGTAGTTTTGTTGTCGTCATTTTGTTGATATAAATGTACAGATGTATATATACATGTGAATGAAGTATGTGAATACCTGTATAACCAACTGCAAAGACTATCTAATGATAGCAAATCAATGTATCTAAAAAATGTCAAACGTATAGCAAGTAAAAGAGAAAGAAGTTTACTTTTAAAATTATTTTACATTTTACGGTTCTGTTTGGCTTAATATGCAACACTATAATGTCATTGATGAGTATGGTTCTTATGTTGTGTTTGGCTTATTTGTTATTTTATGATTAAATTTGTAATTAGAAACAAATCTATAGAGGATACATACCTTTGCGTAGATGACATTAAGGTGTTGGATGTTAACAAACACGAAACCCTTAAATGTAAAACCAATGGCCGATAGGCCTTTAGTCGAGGATGTTTGTCGCTGAAATGCATGTCAATCCGGCTGTTTTTTTTTCAGGTTTTAGGGTTTTGTTTAGCTTAATACCCAACACTGTAATGCCATTGATGTGTATGGTTCTCACCTTGTGTTTAGCTTACTTGTTATTTTGCAATTGAATTTGTAACTACAAACATATTTATACAGGACACATACCTTCGCACTAATGACATTACAGTGTTGGAAGTTAGCAAACACCTAACCCTTAAATGTAAAACCAATAGCAACTTGAAAATATGAAACCATCATAATGAGAAAATGTAATGAGAGTCAAATTGAATATTTTATTGATATATAATATATACTATTACCACTATACAAAATCTAGCCAGAGTTTAAAGTTTTTCCCAAAACAAGAAGTTGACCACCCACCATCTCCAATGCCACTAAATGCAAAATGATGTCCAGAAAGAAAGTGGCATGAAGAGTTTTTTTACATATGCTTTGCATTATAGGTTGTAATTTTATACAGAATATAAGTTCTATAAAGAGTACTTGTTATAAATGGTTTGTATTGTAGAGATTAGTAATCACAACCAATACTATTTTTTCAACCCTGAAAAATTTGTTAGGATTCCCAAAGATACTGAGAGGGGGGGTGAATCAGTATCTAACTGGTAAATAGATTTTCTGACCTTATTAAATAAATTGCATTCCAAAACAGTGTATCGGTAAGCAAGAATTAATGCAGTAAATATGAACAATAAATACAACATAGAAAGCACACCATAACACAAGATTTTTTAATGAGGAAACCCGGTGTGGGAAAAACCTCGATGGGATTTGTGACCCACAATATTCACTCACTGACCAATGAATGGATATTACTTACAATAGAGGCCTGAACATGCAAGAAGGCCAACTGCCTAAAGCTCACTGCTTAATTACAAAACGAAGTCTCACTGACTTACAAAATGGATTATGCAAATCCAGTATAATGTACTGCTTTAGTTCAGCATCTGCTATGCCAGGTTCAGTACCAATTTAAGCTCATACAATAACCATAAACCTTACTCCAAAATCTGCCTTAATATTCGCACATTACTTCTACAAATAATCTTTCCATGTCTGCATCTAAAATGATCTACAAGATCTCATACTTATATATGAGTCTTATAACAATACGCCTTGTCGGCTTACAAAAAGATATTACAATAAATACAAAATACAATAATCAAAATCCTATCGATTGGGGTGTCGGTAATCATCTTTACCGCTGTCGGTGTACTATCTATCGGTGTAGAGTATGTCAATGTCGATGCCTGTCGGTGCCATAGGATTGCAAGGTTGTCATCAATGACAATACCTTCAATCATCTACAATTCTCATTGGAGTGTGCAATGCCAACAAACTTATGTCATCCACTCTTCATTTCCCATGCTGGTAACACTAGCATGTTATGCAGCCTTCTGATGTGCATCTTTTTTATGGATATCAACTTAAAGCTATGAGAAATAGATTGTAGCACGAGATTATACTTGTACGAAGATAAACTTAGTTACTCAAATTAAATTCTTCAACTAATTATAAAAAATTTAAAATAGAAATCCTATTTATTTGCAGCGTTTTGAATCAGGTTATTTTACCTCATAGCACTCCTGATGTGTATTGGTGATTTTCATTTTTAAATGTTTTTAATCAATGTTTTTTATAATGAGTCAAAACAAAGTTCTTTTGGATTTCTGAAAAAAATTATGTTTTGCTTTGAGATAGGCTCTGTTTTTCTCTTGTATTGACTTTTTTAAGTGATGGATTTTGATTTTGTGGTTCTAACAAAAAAGAACCACATTAACACAACCAAACTTCTACAATGCATAGAAGAATCAATGAAACAGAGGATATTAACAGTGTCATTGCAAAGATGTTGCAAGAGAGCAACAAGATAAAGGGAAACCTCAGAAAGTTAATTCATAACTACGAATATAAAATGGCCAACCAATCAATAGAGTACCCCTCTACTTCTTCTACTGGTGTTACTTCCATACATAGTATGTAATTATGCCCTTCCAATACCAATTGCTGAACAGTTAACTGATCCACTGGTTATTTTCACATTAGGAGAGAAGATCTATAAATGGAATGATAACTGGCTTGGATGGGTTTCTTGGGTGGATCCTCTCTCTCTTTAATTACTTAGTCTTTGATGAGTTGAATTCATATTTTGATTAGCCTTTGAAATGAAAAGTTCAACTCATATATTGATTAGTCTTTAATGAGTTGAACTCATATTTTGGTACTTGATTGTTAAATATCTAAATCATAAACTGAAACTTTATATTTTGGTTCTCATATGCATATGAGCCTTTGATCAGTTGAACTCATGTTTCGATTAGATTTTGATGGGTTGCCTCAGTGGATCCTCTCTCTCTTTAATTACTTAGTCTTTGATAAGTTGAATTCATATTTTGATTAGCCTTTGAAATGAAAAGTTCAACTCATATTTTGATTAGTCTTTGATGAGTTGAACTCATATTTTGGTACTTGATTGTTAAATGTCTAAATCGTAAACTGAAACTTTATATTTTGGTACTCGTATGCATATGAGCCTTTGATCAATTGAACTCATGTTTTGATTAGATTTTGATGGGTTGCCTCGGTGGATCCTCTCTCTCTTTAATTACTTAGTCTTTGATGAGTTGAATTCATATTTTGATTAGCCTTTGAAATGAAAAGTTCAACTCATATTTTGATTAGCCTTTGATTAGTTGAACTCATATTTTGGTACTTGATTGTTAAATATCTAAATCATAAACTGAAACTTTATATTTTGGTACTCATATGCATATGAGCCTTTGATCAGTTGAACTCATGTTTCGATTAGATACTGAAAAGAAAAGTACAGTTCGTGATCCTTGTAGTTTACTATTAACTGTTGAAATCACAAAGTCAAACTTTATAATTTGATTCATATATGCCTATGACAAGTAAAGTAATAGAAACATCCATCCACTCTAATGTAGATACAATTTTACCTTTTGTTTTTTGTTAGTTCACTACTTACTTTAACTAGTCTAAACTAATGGATTATTGATAGGGAGATTGAGTGAGAAGTTGCTCCATAAGCCTAAAATGGTTATATTTGTTTTGTGGACCCAAGGATATGATTTTTATTTTATGTTTAATTAGTGTTTGGCAACATCAAGCTTCAACACCCACACCTCTCCTCAAACAATCACCCTATTGTGTGTTAGACAACTTTGTTCTAGCTTGCTTCCTCAAGGTTACTCAAATCCTCCACCATAGGTCCACACCCCAAAAATGGTGTCTTGACTAGAATTATTGATTTAATTAGGCCCATTAGGTGTATTTAAACTTTTTTGCACAATTTTGGAAGGTTCCAACATCATTGAGGCAACCGGGTTCACTTTTTAGTAAAACAGGGCTAAAAGGCTACTAGCCCGTGGAGGCCTAATTGGAGTGTTTTTGCTTGTTTAGTGCAACGATGGTTAAAAAAACCTTGGAACCTGATTTGGAAGGTGTCTAAAAGTTCCAAGCTCAAATATTTTCATGGTTTTAGCTCCTGAGAAGATGGTATTATGACTGTCCACAATTTTAGGCAAGAAAAGAGGGTTTTGAGAGGGTTTTGCTCAAGGAACAAAGGATGTTCCCTCTAAACCACAAAATAAGATTCTAAAGTCTTGTAGAGCCTCTGCCCCATAATTTATAACCCTTCTTCAACACTTCCCTACACGGCATTTTATCAAACACTTGCTATGCAAACTGAAACATGACTGTTAAATGCACTGTCACTGTCAAATTCATTGTTTTGCTACACTTTGAAAGGGTTAGATCTTCAATAAAAACTTCACCAAGGTTGGTAAAAATCTCAAAACAAATTTTCAACACTTACCACAATATTCCAAAGCATGAACATGTCCATAAATCAACTTTAGATGCAAAAGACATTAAATTCCCCAAAACTGGGTACTTGCTACCAACCACTACTTCAACACACTCAGACATTAATAAATTCCAAACCAAAATATAATAGTCAAATATCTTTAGTGGAGTTGTATAAAAATTTATTAAGAGAAACATATCAAAAATTCATAAAGATCCAACGGTGCAATAAATAGTTATCATCTTTGCACCGAGACCAATTTTGACTATCATAAATCTAGTAAATGTATGCTTGCTGCCAGCTAGAATTAACACACACTTGCAAGATGAAAAGTAAATTGTTTGGAACTCAAAATGCATAAAAAAACCCTTGAATGATAGTGTAGACCTTTTCCTCAATTTTTCTTACTCAAATTGGTCTTGAGCACAAACAAGTTTGGTCTTACTCACATTGCTAGCCAAATTCATTTCCAATTTGCCTAGCATATGCTCAAAAACACTTCTTTCTCACAACCCTGGCCAAAATGTGAAATATTTACAATATAAATATTCCATAAAAATTTTCAAATTCCATCCATGTGAGCCCAAACTTGGATTTAGACAAGCTGATGCATTTTTATGGCCCAAACCCTTGGCAGGGCAGCCAAAGAGCAAAAATGAAACTTTTTTTGTACAACCAACTTCCAAACACAAAAATTGAAATATAATTACATGGAAAGCATTGCATATACATTAAAATCACTGTCCAAAATGTACAATATGAAAATGGTGAGCTACAGTACGGATTGATGTCCAAAATGGAGTCAAAACATGAGAAAAAGCCAGAAAATGCTTGCTCTTGCAATTGATTTTGATAGAAAGTACAAAATCCAACACTATAACAAGAAGCGGGAGGAATATAAATATAATTTTGAGGTGTTTATCAAATCCTGTATGGACATAAGGCATTTTAGACTTCTTTTTACAAAAAAAAGTGTCCAAAATGACAACTTTTACAAGCAAAAATGACAACTTTTGTTGCTCCAAGTGACATTTTTGAGCAACCTAACTTATCTATCCCTCCTAGGCATTTAGGAATGATTAAAATAACTCAAAAAACATGTTCCAAAACTTTCCCAACCATTTCTAGACCTATAATGCAATTTCTCACTTTTTTGCCCTTTTTGGCCTAGAAGCACAAAATTGACAATTCAAGCTCTAAGAAGAAAAATTTGATCTCTCAAGCACAAAATGAGATCAAACACCTATGAAATGACTAAACACAACATATGACAACATGTCAAAAACTAACAAGACACTTAAGCGTGAAAAATACCAAAAATGGAGAGTATAAGCATGACTAGGTGCTCCTACACCAATAACTAAATAAAACCACACAAAAAAGACATACTGCAATTCTTGATTTGTTTTGTCTACAAGTTTCCTATTTAGTAGGATTTTTCTACATGCTTATCGATGACAATGAATTACTCAATCCATTATGCCATTCAATCTATTCTAACAAAATATTTGGAACGTCATAATAGGAACACAATCAACTTTATTTTGCAAGGCAATATACCAGTTCAGACGACAGGACTTCTTTCATCAGACTGAATTTGAAAGCATTTTGAAACTAACAAACAGGTAACTAACATATCTTTACATGTCAATCTCTTTATTTCATACGAGTTGTACGATATAGAATTCTTCCAATAAATATAACATAGGTTGAAATAAATTAATTACTTGTTAATAACATGTACTGGCATGTACGGTTAGTCCTGAGATTTCTCTCAACTTAAAAGGTCTATATCCACAATGGCATCTCCACCAAACACCTCTGAATCTATACAACAATCAACGATCGATACTTTGGTAAGCTAATACATCAAACCTTTTTTTTAAAAACAACTTTGTTGTTATTTCTTTCATAATATATCTCTCTTTTTTATTCCATCCTTTCCATTATTGCATGCACCTTTTTTCATAGCATAGACAAATATAGATAAGTTGTCTATAGTTTACATAGCTTAATTACACTCTGCTAAACAACAAACTTTACATTAACGGATAAGCATATATATGACTTAGTTGCCATTGACATTAAATCCTCTATATTCATATTATTTTTTCATAGGAAAATACCCAAGACTATGCCCCTATCCCATTTGCAATTCAATCTATCAATGCTGGGGATGAGCTTCCTTCAACATTGCTGCAAGTTTTGTCATTTCAGAAAATGCAGAATAGCAAAGATGATACAGACAGATATAAACTAGTGTTGTCTGATGGCACATACATGCAGTTAGAAATCTTGCCTTCTAAGTTTGCCACTCTGATAGATTCAAACAATCTTAAAATAGGCTCGATAGTCATGTTGTCCATTTATACATGCAGATACATATGGAACACAAGGTAGGAAACAAACTATGTTTCTTAAATAAAATATCCTTTTTCTCTATTTAATTGTTTTTAGCTATAATTGAAAGTATATTAAAGAAAAGTCTTTTCCTTTTACAGGACTATTATAATACATAGTTTGCAAGTAAAACAAAGTAATTTTCCATTCTTTGGTAAACCAGTATACCTGTTCAAAGAAAAACAACCAAAAATTATGACTGAGGACACACCATCATTGTCTAAACGGTCTCTTCAATTTTCTATTGAATTGTCATCCCCCAAAGCACAACCTTTGAAAATATAAGCCCAATCAAAAGTTTAAATCCATACCAAAATAAATGGACAATCAAAGGCAGAGTTACTCATAAACGGCCTATAAAACCATACAACACAACCACTAAAAATGGCCACATGTTTAGCTTCGACATTGTCGACACCGAGGGCTGTGAAATTAGAGTCACATGTTTTGATGAAATAGCTCAGCTACACTCTAACCGTGTGGAAGTAGGTTCACATTATGTTATTTCTAACGGGTCCATCAAGGAAGCAAATACTAGATACAACAAACTCAACAGCCATTTAGAGATCATCTTGTCTGATGCATCCATATTAAAACACTGCACCAATGAAGAAGAACCAAATCAACAATACTTTCCTTTGACTCCTATTAGTGAAGTGTTTTAGCTATCCAATAATATGTTGGTTGACATAATTGGTGTTGTTTTATATGTTGGAGATGTCATTCCAATACACAGGAAACATGGCACTCAAACACAGAAGCGAGTTGTCAGAATTAATGATCTATTTGGATCAACAATTGATATCAACCTATGGGGTCCAATGTCAGAACAAAGAGGACTAGAGTTAAAAAACATAATGACCAGTGATAGTGTTCTTATACTTGCTTTACGTAATGCTCATGTTGGCTATTTTAATGGAAAGGTGGTAAACATAACAGCTTCCACAATATTACATATCAGTCCACCTTTTCCAGAGGCAGAACCTCTAACACTAAGAGGAAACGACCCTTTGCTTGCTCCAGTTTTTATCCAGTAACTACCCACATTGATGGCAAATATACTAGAATGATTATTTCATCAATTCGTGAGCATATGAGTGTTAAACCAAAAACTATTCAAACCACTTTACTAGTTGTTCTACATTTATAACGTAATAGATAAAACTTTATGTTATGTAGCTTGTCCACTAACAGTAAATAGAAAGCCTTGTAAAAAAAAATATACTCAACAGGTTGATGATTCATGGTTCTGTCCGAAATGTCAAATGACCATGGAAGAGTGCAATTATACTTACCTTTTACCAGCAAAGTTACAAGATGCAACAGTTACTGTTTGGGCGACTGCATTTGATGACGTTGGAACTCAATTGATAAAGAAAACTGGAAAAGAGCATTCTACACTGGAAAATGATGTCACAACAACAGAAACACCTTTCTCTGTGATTAAAAATCTTGTCTCACATCACTACTCATTCACATTGTTGGTTTCTATCGACACATACAACTCTGAATCAAAGATGAAAGTCACGATCAACAAAGTCTCCTCTGTTGACTATAAATCTGACTGCAATGCATTACTTATAGAGATTGGTCACTTATCTACACAGGCTTAGATTTAGTAGGCATTTTTCCTAATTACCAAACTTTCTCTTCATGATACAGTTATTACATTAGAAAATTTACATATTTTATAGTATTACATATTTTGCTTTGAATACTGCATTATGTACAACTTTTTTGTATATTAAGATAATTCTACTTACAAATACAAACAATTATCTTCTATGTATACATGACTACATCTATATATATATATATATATATATATTTCTTAGATAAACAACAGGTTGCATTAAAATTACACTATTATCTCTTTGAAATTCTTTCCTTGCCACATGATTTTTTTTACTCTCATGCTTATTACTTTTGCATGTACTATTATAATCAAAGTTGGCCAATAAATAGCTATGTTTATATGTATATGCACATCTAACTATACAAGATTTCAAACTCTTTGAGGAAATGCGCTCTTGCATTGGACAATACGTTTAACTGCATACTCATCTATACTGGTTAATTGCCTTGTAGAATAATTTTGCTTTCCTTGAGATTCCTCTCATATATAAGTACTTACTGTTGATGCTTTCCTCTACAATAACATATTTACATTTATCTCAAGATTCCACTTGTCTATTTCTTTCATGCATTAATAATTATTGAACAATAATTTTATTGAACTATGAACTTTCTACAATCTCAACATACTTTCCAATATGTCTTTTACCTTCTATTCTCACCTTTAATTACTCTCTTTCCTATAAAATTATTTATAATTCAATGCACTTTCCTATACATTTCATTACTTGCATTTCTATCTTTGTTTGCACTTTTTGTGTATCATATGAATATAGTTCACTATATCTGTACACATATATAAGTATCTATAAATAAATAAATATTTGCAAAAAATTTATACATATATGCACATATATATCTTTTCTTTTTTTTGCATATCTATTTTTACAGGTATACAAGAGTATAATTATTCACAGTTATAGAAATTTATATATATACACATGTATTTATATATGTGCATATCTATATATACAGATGCTCACATATTTGATTGATATGTATATATATATATGTGTATATATATACATACATCTGTATGTATCAAAAAATACTATATCTATACATATGTATATTTCAATAATGCCTTTGAAAAAGGAAATCAATAATGACAACAAGACTACACAAAAGAACAGTACAGATTCAATAAACCAGTTTACAAATCCCATACGTTTCTAAAAATTACTCAACCAACCATGTATATACTAACAAACATAGAGTTATATAATTTTACATATATATGTGTGCATATCTATGTATACAGGTATTCACATACTTCATTCACATGTATATATACATCTGTACATATATATCAACAAAATGACGACAACAAAACTACACAAAAGAGCAATACAGATTCAATTAAACATCAGAAAACCAGTTTACGAAACCCATACATTTCTAAAAATTACTCAACCAACCATGTATATACTAACAAACAAAGAGTTATGTAATTTTACATATATACACATGTATTTATATATGTGCATATCTACATATACAGGTATTCACATACTTCATTAACATGTATATATACATCTGTACATATATATACATATGTTTGTATGTATAATTATATATATTTTTGCATCTGCATCTCGCAATCAACTGACCATCGCCAAACTAAACAAAAAAAATAGTACAACATAGATTAGGCAATTTTCAATTCCCATTCATTCTGAATACATACTTCAATGCTTTCTCTCTTCACTTATGAAAATTCTAACATACCTCTATTCTCTTCCAAATATTAGATATCTATTGAGCCTTCCACTCAAGAAGACGATGCTATCAAATGGAGGAGAAAGCAAACCAATAAAACTTACTATGCAAAGAATAGAGGGAATATCTCCAACAAACGCCAATTGAAGCATCGTGCACTGCAAACATCTGATAGTAACTTAGAAAATTTATTACAAACAAAAAGCAATGACCTTGAGAAAACTAATGTGCGTCAAACACATTCTACTGCTCCTGAACTCACCCTGAAGACACCTTCATTTCTACATGCATTATCTAATTTCCAAAAAAGAATTGATATGTTGGAGGTCATAGAGGCATGTACTGTTTGTAAAGAAAATTATGTGGGTGTGACAATTAAAAAAATCAATGATGTACTTATGTGCATGAGATGTTCTATTGAAAGAGGCCTCCACCATTTCTCATTATCAAACAATATGGACCCAGGTGAGCAACCTTCTATTTTAAAGTATCTTTCTCAAGTAGAAGAAATGCTCATAGCAAGGATCGCCCCTATTTTGCAAGTTACACATGTAAGGGGAGAGCAATATAAGTATTCTGGACACACAATTAACTTCCCACAAGATATTTTAGAAATTGCATTATCATTGCCCTGCCAAATTCAGCATTTAGAAATCCTTATTGTCCGTAGAACTAATCTACAAGGATTAACTTATGACTATTACATAAATAGATTTCACATCATGAATGCATTGACTTACAAAATAAAACATGACCAATACTACAAAGATGTTGTCATTGATTTCGATGCAGTACAGCTATTACCAGAGCACAACACTGACATTTCAAAACTTTTGCATTCAGTACCTTCACCTCAAGAAGATTTTGTACAGGATATTCCTACTATGGCGAACATTAACATTGAAGAAGAAATAATAGAAAACTCTTCTTCATTCATTCCACAACTTCCATCATCAATACCTGAACTTGATGCCATCAAAACAATCCTACATCTAGATAATACCAACAATAATGTCATTCCTTGGCCACAAATCAGTTCATCACCTGTCAATGAGTACAATATAGAAGGTCTGCTTTCAATGGCATTCCCGACACTCCTCCCTAATGGAATAGCTTTACCACTACAAAACAGAGCAAGGCATGTACATTTACATGACTATGCTTTGCACTTGATCAAATATTATGATCAAAGATTTGGACAACATGTCCGTTTTAGAAATTATTGTTTACAATGAAAATGGATAACAACAATAATATTGCAAGACTAAATGAATTCAACCACAAAACCCTAGCCTAACAATCAATAAAGATCCACTATAACATATGAAGATTACCTAAGACAATGCAAATCAAATGAAATCACAAAGATTATACCATCACATGTACAATAGGGTTTGGATCTCCATTCTTCCTATCTCCATTGATCTTGCTTGATATATTTGCTCTCAGATTTTATATGCACAATAGCTCAACAAAGAACGGAAATGTGGTTGCAAGTAGGCTTGATCGCATATGAATGTTTGAAATCATAGTCGAGTAGTCAGTTGATCAGTTAGGGTTTGATAATGAAGGAAGCATCTCCTTATATAGAAGACACTATAAGAAATGAAGGGATAAGATTTAGAGGTGTAAAAGATAAATGGTTGGCTATGATTAGAAGGTAGGTAAAAGAAATAATAAAATAATGAGAGGGTAGGTAGTGTAGGAATTAAGAGATGAATGGCATGTGTCATAGGTAGAAAAGGCTAATGAGTTAATTAAATAAATAAAGATTTATTTAATTAATAGAAGAAGTGGGATCAATTAAATAAATAACATATTTATTTAATTTAGGATAAAGGGATAATTTAAATAAATAAATGTATCTATTTAAATGAGAAATAAGGCTAGAAGAGGATAAATGAATTAATTAAATAAATAAAGATTTATTTAATTAATAGAAGAATTAGGCTAAAGTAATTAAATAAATAAAGATATTTATTTAATTAGACTGGACAATTTTAAGTGTCTACATTTTACCCCTCGAGAGATTGGATGAAAATGTCTGAAAAGATCACAAACAATCTCTCTCGATAAGAAAGAAAGGCTAGAATGGACTGATCGAATAGGTTAGAGTGATAGAGTCACGGGATAATGAAGACTGACTCGGGAGACTAGGGCTAGGGTAGTCTATAAAATAGACCACGAGGGGAACACATCCTCAATGTCATCCACACATCCAAGAGATCAGAGTGCAGAGAGAGAATAGAGTAACAGCAGTTAGCAGCGATGGCATTGGTTCACAAATTCGATTGCGTTCGTCGATTTCAGAAGCCAGCAGATGCAGGAGAGCTGGTAAGTACCACAAAACCTCCTTGTGCTTTGTCGCAATAAATGTTTTCATTAATGCATGCTAGATATAGCAATAAATACGCGTTTAGGTATGTCAAGCAAGGTAAAAAAAATGCTAAGGTGCGTCTGGGTTGGCTAGGCGCATCTGTGTTTGTGTCAGGCGTGTCTGCGCAGGAAAAGGCATCTATGTCAAATGCAAGCGTGTCTGCGTTGTGCAGACGCATTTGTGCAATGTGGGCATGTCTGTGCAGAGCATAGGCACGTCTGTGTATTTCAAGCGCGTCTGTGCAGAACAAGTGCGTTTGTCCTGGCCAGCCATAAGAATTGTGCTTGTCTTATTTTGAACAATCAAACATTCAAGACCAAACATTAAAACATTGTGTCTTTTGTGTCTTCAAGTGTATGCAAAACAATTTTACATCAAACAAAACACTTTTCTTTGAGTCATTTTGAGTCTAAACACTTGCAAACATTGTGTCTTTTGTGTCTTCAAGTGTATGCAAAACAATTTTACATCAAACAAAACACTTTTCTTTGAGTCATTTTGAGTCTAAACACTTGCAAACATTGTGTCCTCATCAACACTATATCCTCTTGTCACGAAAAAAATAGTCAAAAATTTCAGATTTGGTCACAACAAACAACTTCACAGATTGGAAAAATTGCACTCAGTTTTCAGAAACACCTCTGTGTTTGACAGAACCGTGTCTGTGTCATCTAACCGCATCTGTGAAGGGCTGAAACGTGTCTGTGTCTTTTGAACAACATTGCACTTACAAAATATCAGAAACGCGTCTATGTCTGATAGAACCATATCTGTGTCATTTAAGTGTGTCTGTGAAGTATACAGGCACGTCTGTGTTCGTTTGTGTTCAGAATTGAAAAACTTTTACAATCCAGCAAATAAGAACAAATAGTTTCAGACTTATTGAGCTTCCCAGGTTATCTCTCTGGGTTTTCATTTAGCATTCAACCTATCTTTGGGTCTCACAAAGTCCATCAGTGCTTTACATCTTGCATTACATTCACATTTATCTAAACTTGAGTCAAAAGGTCACTTGCTTGTCCTTATCATACTTTGTCAACACACTACATACAACAACATTTTGCTAAGTGGTCCCTCATCAAGGTCTGTTACCTTTAGGTCTCATTTGGTCTTACTTAGAGTCAAGGTCAACTTACCTCATCAAGAGAAACTATCATCTCTTTGGAAGTCACACCTACTCTACTACATACATACTTGGTCTTACACTTTGGACATTGCAAGTACACCTCAGATTCATTTACATTGCATCCAACTCTTGGTCTTCCATACTCTTTCCATTTTCATCTAGTCTCAAACATCTTGGTCAATACCTAGTTCATGGTTGAAACCCGTTCACAAAAATCTAGAAGAGAAGATAAAGAGGCTCAAGAGTCCGCAAACATGAGTTCCTATGAGTTTGACAATGATATCTTTTTCAACTCTGATCATACTACATTACCTGACATGGATGTCTATAGAAACATTCCAAATGTTGAGAACATGGACACTACAAACAAAAATGATACACACAATGATAATATGGATAACTTTTCCGTACATTTAGCAGAAGTGAAAGACTCCATTATGGATCCCCATTTTAATTGATTGGTTGAGGAAATAATGAGGAGAGATAGACAATACTTCTTACAAGTGATGGCACAAAGTGGAGCCAAGATCCCTCATGATTTTGACATGTCTCAAATAATAGAAAATTGACCTTTGCAACAACCTCACCTCAACATGGATCAAAGGAGGCCTACTAGTGGAGGCAATAGAGGACCACATCTTGTGCCTAAATCACCATCATCTTTGTTTCAAAAATTAGAGGTCCCATACACACATGGTCAAGTATATTATACTCACCTTCGCAGACCATTATGGAAGTCTTATGCAGAAAAATATACTCAATCGCATACCAATGCTAAGGATCAACCACCAAAGCAATTCGATATCCAAAGGCATGTTCAAAATTTGGACACAAGGAAACCCCATATCAAATTTGGGGGCAACAGACTAGAACAAACTCATGACATTCCTATAGAGTATGGTATACAAGGACAAAGCAGATATTCTGCTCCTCATCATAACTCTATACCAAGTGGTCCATATATGCAGCATCATTATAGACCTCCTCCATATGAACATGTGTATGATCAATATCATCCATATATGCAACATGCTCCTCCTCCACCTGGTGGTTCAAGCATGGGGTTTGGTCCAGGAAGTCGGTCTCCACCTAAGAACAATTTGGAACAGCAAATCAAGGACTTACAAAAGAAAATGGAGGACATAAATACACCGAAGCCAACTTACACAATGAGAGACATATGTCCCTATCCATTTGAAAAAAGCATTCCAATGCCTCCATTTCCTACACACTTTGTGACACCTAAGTCTGATAAATACAGAGGAAAACGGGATCCTAAGGCACATATAAGACATTTTTTTCATAGCTTGCATTGAGGTAGTAGCAGAAGAGACATATTTGATGAGATTATTCCCACAAAGCTTAGGTGATCAAGGTATGGAATGGTTCTCCCAACTCCCACCTGGAATTAAGTCTTGGGGTGATCTAGCAGAGGCATTTATCCAACATTTCTCATATAGCATAGAGATAGAAATATCAGTCACTACTTTGTGCAACACCAAACAAAAGGATGGAGAATATTTTTCATCATTTTTACAAAGATGGAGAAATCTAGCCAGCAGATGCTCTTGTGAAATTCCACAAAAACAAATGGTAGAGATGTTCACCCAAAATGTCAACAAAGACATTGGTTATGACCTAAGAAAAGATTGTTTGTCCACCTTCAAGGATGTCATTGAAAAAGGATTGGCAACAGAAAAGGTCCTAATTAAACAAGGAGTCATTAAGATATTCAAGGAAAACAAAGATGACTATAAAGGAAAAGACAAGCCAAGATTTTGGAATAAAAACAAGAACACAGTCAATGATGGTGTTGTGGATGCCAATACAGTGCAACCTAAAATCATTTTTTCTGGATCAAGCTCTACAAACAATTAGGTGAATACTCAAACAACTTCAAAGTCACGAAGGAAGTACACTCCATTGGGAGAACCACTTGAATCGGTTTTCAAAAAGCTAGTGGCAAACAAAATCATAACAATTCCAGATTTGCCTCCATATGAGCCAAAGGTTAAACCAAATTGGTGGAATGACGATGAGTATTGTGAATTTCATAAGAGCAAAGGACATAAAACAGGAAATTGCCATTAACTAAAGAACATCATACAAGATCTTATTGATAGAGGTAACATTGAAATTGAAGGACACTCATCCAATCAAGAACATGAAATGTTTAAGGAACCATTCCCAAAGCATGACAAGGGAAAAGCTAAAGCCACAGATGACCAAACCAACTATACCAGAGCATCTTATAACTATGATTCAACTATCAATCACATTTCAATGGACAATTATGTCTCTACCATTATCATCAAGGACAAAATGTCTGAGACTTCTACCCAAAGACCCAAGATTGTCCTAAAAGGCATTGGATCTTCTTCTGAACCTACCTCTGAATGTAATGTTACAACTCATCGAGGTAAATTCACTTTGCAAGGTGCTCCATCTAAAAATACTGCTTCCTCGTCAACCAAACCTAAGTATGACCTTGTAGAATAGTTAGGGAAGACACCTGCGCTTTTCTTAATCCTTGAACTCTTACGCATATCCCAAACACATAAAGCCATTCTTGACAAAATCTTGAGAGACACTTTTGTCCCTACTGATCTAAACATGGACCAGTTTCAAGCCATGGTGGGATACCTTTCCGTTCCACACTCCCTTACATTCATAGAAGCTGATGATGCCTTCGTAAGTCAGCCACATAATGCACCTTTACACATTGAAGCCTTCCTATACAAACATAAAACAAGTCCTGATAGATGGAGGAGCAGGTCTAAACATTTGCACATTGAGCACTATTAAAAAATTGGGATATTTAGATAAAGTTGTGAATTCTACAAACAAAATTACCATCAAGGCATATGATGATGAAGAGCGTTCATCCAAAGGCATAGTCACCTTGCCTCTCAGAGTTGGGCCAATTACAAAGGATGTGGTTTGTCAAGTCTTAGACCTCGATCTCACTTACAATATATTACTGGGACATCCTTGGATTCATGAAATGAGGGCAGTCCCATCTACATATCACCAATTCATTAAGTTTCCTCACAATGGAGTTGAAATAACAGTTAATGGTGATCCTAATCCATTCATATACTGCAATAATTTGAGACCAAAAACTGAGACGATCATTCCAAGTAATAGGGAAGTTGTTCCTTCTTTTGCATACATTGATCCTGAATCATTAAAACCTTCGACATCAAAACAAGGTGAGGTTAAAAGGAAATATCAGGACAAGGGCATGGGTGAATACACTTTGAATCAAACCATGTGTTTACAACAAGTTATGAGTTCACCAAAAGAATATGGATGATCACATCCTTCTAAACGGATATCCATCATTACATTGAAATGGGATCTTACTATCTTCCAAAAGTGGGGTGAAGTGGAAGAAGAAGACATACAAAATTCTTTACAAAGACCCTGAAAATGATACACAAGGTCACATTAGCATACCATGTGAGAAATATGGCAAAGGGTTCAAGATGCTAAAAAAATTTGGGTATGATGGCAGAAGTCCTCTTGGCTTAAGAAAGGAAGGTATCATTGAACCTTTACAACTTGAATTGACATTCAAAAGGGAATGCTCGAAAGGACTTGGTTTCATGACTTCCAAGGTAAACACTCAAAAGATAGGAGAAGCATTACAAATCAAAGCTGCCAAAATTCAACAAGAGAATCGCTATTCCATAGACTCCCATGAATGGGAATGGGATTCAGACAAATCCTCCAGTGACTATGAACTCACCGAGACATTCAGAGAACTAGGTGAACCCACAGAAGAAGAGGAATTTTATAGAAAATTCAAAGTTGGTCAAGAAACAATCCCTGAGGATCCCACACAGTCCTTGCCTCTAGGTTCTAGGTCGAAATCATGAAGAATGAGAACACCTGTCTCGAAATGCGCTACTAGTGATGACAATTTGGATTCGTTCACAATCGAGACAGATGAGGAGAGTGTCGATGATGACCTCGACAACTACCTCGACATACTTGAATATAACTGCATCTTCACCCTTAGCCCAGCTCACTTCGAAGACATCAAAGGACTTCCCCTTGTTCACCACCAACTTATTGACTAGGACCATGAAGGACCTGCAGAGTTCAACACATTCCAAAATGATGAAGCCTTTATTGACTATCTAGGCATACAAGATGATCTTCCCCCTGGGGACCATAAAGGAGGATACACTATAAAACTCAATAGCGTGGCATATTTTGGTGAGGGTGTTGGGCCTTCCAGTCATAAAAATATAAAGATAAAAACAAATCAAGGGTCTTATGGTGAAAACCACGTTGTGGCACTGTCTGACCCCAAAAAGGTAAAAAGAAAGGACGTATCTGAGGGTGAAAACCTCTCTGAGGCACCCAAGGATGGAAGGCTCAACATTCTCTCAGCATCATATGAAGAAAAATCGTCTATGTTGGTAGAGGAGACCATCAAAACAAACATTGGTACAAAAGAAAGTCCACATAACATATTCCTGGCTCAATCTTTGACAGAGACAGAAAGACCAAAGTTCATATGTTTCTTCACAGAGCGACAAATCAATTTTGCATGGTCATATGTTGATATGCCTGGATTGGATCCGGATTTGGTAATGCATCATTTAGCAGTTAAACAAGGGGAAAAACCAGTGAAACAAAAATTTAGAAAGATGCATCCACAAGTGGCATTATTAGTCAAAGCAGAGCTTGAAAAATTATTGGACGTCGGATTCATACGCCCAATTGATTATCCTGAATGGATCTCCAACTTAGTTCCTGTCAGTAAACCAAATCATAGCATCAGAATATGTACAAATTTCAGAGACATCAACAAAGCTTGTCCTAAGGATGATTTTCCATTGCCAAATATTGACTTGATCATAGATCTCACAGCAAGTCATTCGATGTTATCTTTGATGGATGGATTCTTTGGTTATAATCAAATAAAAATCTTATCCAAGGATCACCACAAAACAACATTCACTTGTCCTTGGGGAACTTTCTGCTGGAATGTCATGCCCTTTGGGCTAAAAAATGCAAGCGCTACGTATCAAAGAGCCATGACTACTATTTTCATGATCTCATGCACATTACTATGGGAGATTATGTTGACAACCTCTTGGGAAAATCAATAGACAGAGATACACATTTGGACATACTTTCAGTCATTTTTGATCGGTTGGAAAAATACAAAGTAAGGTTAAACCCCAAGAAATGTGTCTTTGGAGTAACCTCCGGGAAGCTCCTAGGATTTATTGTCTCAAAAAGAGGAATTGAAGCCGATCCAACAAAAGTCAAGGCCATCCTACAGATGCAACCACCAAGAAATATCAGCCAACTTTGATCTTTGCAAGGAAGACTCCAGTCCATACGAAGATTCATAGCACAACTTGCAGATAAATGTAATCCTTTTCAGCATTTATTACACAAAAACATCAAATTCAAATGGGATGATAACTGTCAACAAACTTTTTCAGATACTCAAAGACTATCTTCTGAATCTGCCAGTATTGATGCCACCAGTTCCAGATCAACCTCTATTACTATACATATCAGCTACATCAACAACACTGGAGGCACTCTTAGCACAACAGGTTGCTGAGGGCAAAGAAAAGGTAGTCTACTACATCAGTCGCACATTGGTGGGATATGAGCTAAACTACACACCCATTGACCATGCATGTCTTGCTGTGGTCTTTGCTTCACAGAAATTATGACATTACATGCTAACTCATAAAACTAAGTTGGTCGCAAGGATTGATCCATTGAAATACCTTCTCAATAAAGCAACGCTTACTGGGCGACTAGCCAAATGGGTGATGCTCTTGAGGAGTTCGACATTGAATATGTGGACAAAAAAGAAATAAAAGGGCAAGCTATCGCAGATCAATTAGTAGATGCTCCCATGATAGATGATGTTCCTCTAACTTTGGAATTTCCAGATTAATCCATCTTAACAGTGTCACACACAAAGCCTTGGCATCTATACTTTGATGGCTCATACACACAGCATGGGACAGGAGCTGGCATCCTCTTTATAACTCCTCAAGGGGATTCTATACCAAAATCATATCTATTATCATTTCCCTGCACTAATAACATAGCAGAATACGAGGCATTAACAACTGGATTACGGATTGCAGTTCAGTGGAAGATCCAGAAACTTCATGTTTTTGTGGACTCTCAACTTGTAATTCATCAAGCAACTAATGACTTCCAAACAAAGGATGAGAAATTAATGCCTTACAAAAGAATGGTGAATGACCTGAAACAACATTTCATGAAGTTAGACTTTGAGCAGATACCAAGAGAGTAGAATCGAGCCACGGATGCCATGGCTACAATTGCTTCACTAATCGATCTACCACAAAATGTGACCCGCTATGAGTTCTTGGTGGATAACCTTTTGGTTCGCTCGTATGAGATCACTCCTACTGAGATGATATGTACCGTCGGTCCTGAGTCCCAGTTATATGGCTCCATTTTCACATACCTTCATGACAATACCCTTCCTCCTAACCTATCCAATAACCAACGTCGCACTTTCATTCACCAATCTTCTTGATACGTCGTTTTAGCCGATATCCTATACCGTCGAGGTCTAGATGGCACACTTCTTAGATGTTTAGAAGGGGACGAAGCTCAGATTGTATTATGTGAAGTTAATGAAGGGATATGTGGTCCACATTCTAGTGGTCCTACCTTAGCCAAGAAACTCATCAAGACTGGATATTACTGGCCCAATATGGAAAAAGACTCATATCAGCTTGTCAAGAAATGTAAGCAGTGTCAAATTCATAGAGACCTCATTCATGCGCCAGCGCAAAAACTTCAACCAATTGCAACTCCTTGGCCCTTTTGTCAATGGGGACTTGATCTCATAGGCAAGATTCACCCTCCTTCCTCCAATGGTCATAAATTCATCATCACTGCCACAGAGTATTTCAAAAAATGGATTGAAGTCATGCCTCTTACACAAGTCACTGGAAAACAAATTGCTACATTCATTCTCAACTATATCAATTGTCAATACAATATTCCTATTTCCATCATCACCGATAACAGGCGTCCCTTCAAAAATTAGGATGTTTGTGAACTCTGTGACAGCTTCCATATTACCCATCATTTTTCCACACCTTATTACCCCCAAGGTAACGGTCAAGCTGGGGTATCTAATAAAACAATCCTTAAAATCCTAAAAAAGACAGTCGATGACGTTGGCCGCAATTGGCATATCCAACTTAATCCCGCACTTTGGGCTTACCGCACAAGCATGCGCACACCTACAGGAGCTACACCCTATTCACTTGTCTACAATGTTGAAGCTATCTTGCCTATTGAGGTTGAGTTACCCTCTTTACAAGTCTCCTTGCAAAACATTATCAGTGACAAAGACTATAGGGTCTCTTGCTTACAAGAACTTGAACTATTGGATGAACGAAGACAAATTGCTTTTAATCATCTCAAGGCTTATCAACAACGAATGAGTCACAGCTACAATCATAAAGTCAAGCCTTGCACATTTGAGGTAGGTGACTTGGTTCTCAAAGAAAATCTTAAAAATCAGCAAGACAGAGAGAAGAAGGGCAAGTTCGAACCAAACTGGCTTGGTCCTTACATCATCATAGCAGCATATGGATTTGGTGCATATCAGCTCTCAACCCCAGATGGCAAACCTTTGGAGGATCCTATCAACAACATGCACCTTTGCAAATTTTACACATAGCTCTTCAACATATCCTAATTCAAAAATTCAAAAAATACAAAAAAACCATAAAAATAAAAAAAAAACGTAACCTGGTGAAAACCTGGCAAACAGGCGCCTTGTAACACAAAAAATAAATAAAAAATTGAAAAACAGAAAAACATTTTCGTCCAACGGTGAAAACCACTTCGGTGGCACCCTGGGCAAGTACCATGGTGAAAACTGGGTCACCAGCGCCATGCGAAGAGACATTGCTCCTCCCTCCTTTAGGATTCCATCTCATCCTTTCACTTTGCACACACTCATGGCCTATCCATAAATAATAAAATTACCCATTCCCATCATGGCTTGTTATTGATCTACCTAAGATTGGTTAGCCATTTCATAATAATCCTCCTTTTCACCCCTTTCCATCCATAATAAATCAACTCCTATATGTGGCTAAGGCAAATCCTACGTCTAGTGATGGGTGTGGAACTAAGAGTATCACATGTTTTGAGGAGCATGGTTTCTTCCAGTTTTCTTCAGTCTATCCGCGCACAATCCACAATAAAGCAACACTTGCATCGCCAATCTGCAATAAATTTTTGTCTTCTCCGCAATAAAGTATCAGTTTCATGGATTCAGCCAGTTTCAGATGAGACACAACAACAATGGGCTTCAACAAATCAAATCTTTCAACAAACTCAGACAACATTATGGTTCAGGGCTATCTATTATTTTGTGAAAGTAAACATTGTGACCACAATCAAATAGACTTATACAAGTGACAAGAGACACTAAACCTAAGGACTACAGTGGATGTTGGTGTCAAGTCTTGGTTTTCTTTTGATTTTATCTTTTGGTGACATGTCTTTTAGCTTTTCCAAGATGTCTTTGACTAGAGATTTTATCTCCAGGATGTCTTTGACTAGAAAGGCGAGGATGGGGTATCGTCACCTATTTTTCTTTGTTGTCTGTGGATTGTCTCTCAGTAATGCTATGACTTGTCCAAGGATATGAGGACACTAGGAGTCTAGTGTGAACTGGGGCATTCCTTGTTTGTGACTGTCTTATCTCCATGCAAACAGGTACAATGACTTTCTGGGTCGAACATATACCTTGATTTTCATAACCTACTTGCCATAATAAAGCTCAATGATGATAATGCACAAGAAGCTCTTTTCATTTTTATATCTTCTATCTTCCATCCCCCTTTCTTGATTGACTTCTATCATCCTTCTTGAGTCTGTGTAGCCCACTAGCACACGACTAAGTATAATGACACACCAAAAACATTTGCATCTCATGTAGTTTGCACTTGCATTACCACATATGTAAGCATCTCATACATACATATAGATATCACAATTGCATCACATCCTGCACACAACACATGTTAGCACATTTTACATTTTCATCGAATAGTTATTTACATTATCATATTCATCTGCATTTCATACATTCACATTTACATTTGCATAACATATAAAAACATAAAAGAACAAAAATATTGCATTTTCTCATGTACATATTTGCATCCATATCATAAGCATCACATAGGAACATACATCACATCGATACACATGCATATAGCTGCTGCAAGGACTAATCAACTCATATATATATATTCATAAGTGTCATGATACAATGATGTCAAAATCATATGGCTACAATCACCCGAAGGTGTCTACATCATCATACAAAATGGTACAAAACTGATACATAGGGAGCCCTCTAAGGCTATAATGAACTCCCTCCCTCGGAGCCGCCTGGCCTTGATGGAGTATGAGCCCTGGAAGGACCCACCCAAGGATCATCTCTCCTGTCCCCTCTGTTTGATGGTGGTGGAGGATCCATGACCCCACCGCTCGATGCCTGTCTCTTGTCCCTCCCTCCAGTGGTCATCATTGTCTGCGATGGTCTATGGAAGCTCCTAGCCCACTGCTCTGGTGGCACTGCTCCATAGTATAGGTCTCTCCAATAGCCTATCTCCTCCCTGGCTCGTAGAACATAAGCATAACCAGCTCTTGTGTCCTCTGTTGCCTACCTCCCTGCCCTCAATGTTGTCTCAGCCTCTGTATAATGCTGGATAGCCTAATCTCACTTCTGCTTAGTGTCCCTCAGCTGTCTCCTAAGTCTATCCCTCTCCCGCTCAAGATCTTGGATCTCATCTGCCTATCCCTAGCAGATCTCCCTCAACTCCAATAGCTCATCCTCCTCCTCTCCCCCTTATGGCTTCTCCTGTGGCTACTCTTTCCCCTCTACCTGTGGCTGCTCCTGTGGCTATCCCTGCCCCTGTCCTCGTCCCTATACCTTCTTGGGACCCTGTGTTGTTGGCACCTGTAAAGGCAATCCACCTCTGCCTCTCACCATGCAAGCCTATCTCTCCTCTCCACCCTCTCTCCACAAAGCCACTCTCCTCTCTCCTATCACACCCCACCTCCTCCATCAGCCTCTACCTCCGCCATCTCCATCATTTTTTTTCATCACCCCCGCCATCTCCATCTATCTACACCCCTAGATCTGTTAGTCGAGGAAATGGATGCTCAACCCAATAAGTAGTATACTCTGCATCCATCCTTGCATCCTCTATCTCTGCCACATATCCCAAGGCAAGGGCACCATCTCTACCAGTTGCATCAATGCCTGATCATATGACAATAACGGCCCGAAGTGTGCCTGATCCCTCACTGTCCGAGCATACATCCCAGAACCCCGTGGCATCCGCTGAATCCTGCCAAACTGCCTGCAAACCCTATCAACCAACTGCCTCTCCAGCACATAGGGCATCTGCCCAATTAGATACCTCCTCTGGAAGGTGTATGGCAGCTCCACTGCATCATCCTCCCACTCCTCGCACTCTCGGTACAGCCTCCATACTACAGTGTCAATCTCATCGATGACCCTGCGCAAATGAAAACTACAAGTCTCTGAGTGCCATCTCTCAGCCAGCGTAGTCAGCAATCCCATGTTCACCCGAAACTCAAGCACATACAAAATATGTCACAGGCCCATAGCCTAAACCACTACTCTATCCTCAACTGTCAGCTCTGTTCACAAACTCTGAGTCTATGGGAATCTCTCTCATGACTCCAGCATAGGTAGGTACTCCTGCAGTCAAGCAAAATCAATCATGTCAGTCATAGTGGCATTCCCTGTTCATCACAAAATGCTGCTCTTTATTCTAGTACTTATATTTATCATATGGCACTCTATCCTAGTGACACTCACTGTTCATCACAAAGTGTTGCTATTTATCCTAGTGGTACTCCCCATTCATCACAAAGTACTACGAGTATTTGCACTCACTGTTCATCACAAAGTGTTGCTCTTATTTAGTACTCCCTATTCATCACAAAGTACTCTGTCTTGGTACTCCCTGTTCATCACAAAGTGCCTTCATCTATTCTGGTCTTCTCTAGAGGACCTTCTTGAGTGTATCCTCTCAGCAGCTTATCCAATCGACAGCGTATGTTCATCACAGAACTGTCGATTTGGCCTAGAAGACATAAACGTGCCTTCATGACATAAATGCACCTTCTCTACATAGACACGCCTGAAATACATTGACGTGCCTATGCTCTGCACAGACGCGCCTACTCTGTACAGACGTGCCCACATTGCACAAATGTGCCTGCACAACGCAGATGCACTCGCATTTGACATAGGCTCCTTTTCCTGCACAGACGCGCCTGACACAAACACAAACACGCCTAGCCAACCCAGACGTGCCTGGCACCAGCACAGACGCGCCTTAGCATTTTTTTGACCTTGCTTGACATACCTAAATGTGCATTTATTGCTATACCTAGCATGCATTAATGACAACATTTATTGAGACAAAGCACAAGGAGGTTTTGTGGTACTTACCGACTCTCCTGCATCTGGTGGCCTCTGAAATCGGCGAACGTGATCGAATCTGTGAACCAATTCCATCACTGCTAACTGTTGCTACTCTATTCTCGCTCTGCACTTTGATCTCTTGGATGTGTGGATGACAATGAGGATGTGTTCCCCTCGTGGTCTATTTTATAGACTACCCTAGCCCTAGCCCTAGTCTCCCGAGTCAGTCTTCATTATCCTGTGACTTTGTCACTCTAACCTATTCGGTCAGTCCATTCTAGCCTTTCTTTCTTGTCGAGAGATTGTCTATGATCTATTCAAACATTTTCATCCAATCTCTCGAGGGGGCATATCATTCCCATTTGGGGCAACTTTGTATCAGTTCATATTATCTTCTTTGAAACAACGCGACAAGTTGCATTGTCTCAAAGAGGGGCAAAATGTAGACACCTAAAATTGTCATGTCTAATTAAATTATTTAAGCCTGATTCTTCTATTAATTAAATAAATCTTTATTTATTTAATTAATTCATTTATCCTCTTCTAGCCTTATTTCTCATTTAAATAAATGCATTTATTTATTTAAATTCCCCTTTTCCTAAATTAAATAAATATTTTATTTATTTAATTGATCCCACTTCTTCTATTAATTAATTAAATCTTTATTTATTTAATTAATTTATTAGCCTTTTCTACCTATGACACATGTCATTCATCTCTTAATTCATACACTACCTACCCTCTTATTATTTTCTTATTTCCTCTACCTACCCTCTAATCATAACCGACCATTTATCTTTTACACCTCTCAATCTTACCCCTCCATTTCTTATAGTGTCTTCTATATAAGGAGATGCTTCCTTCATTATCAAACCCTAACTGATCAACTGACTACTTGACTATGCTTTCGAAACATTCATATGTGATCCTACTTGCAACCACATTTCCATTCTTTGTTGAGCTCTTGTGCATATAAAATCTGAGAGCAAATATATCAAGCAAGATCAATGGAGATAGGAAGAATGGAGATCCAAACCCTATTGGACATGTGATGGTATAATCTTTGTGATTTCATTTGATTTGCATTGTCTTACGTAATCTTCATATGTTATGGTGGATCTTTGTTGTTGTTAGGCTAGGGTTTTGTGGTTGAATTCATTTAGTCTTGCAATATTATTGTTGTTATCCATTTTCACCGTAAACAATTATAAACCTTATGATGAGGCATCGATCTCAACAATCAGCTGTTGTTTTTATTAAGACAAATCTAGAAGATTTTCTTCCACTCAATCTTCATGGTCTAAGAGAATACTTGCAGAACACACCATCAAATGAATTACCAAATAATATCATGCGATATGTTGCCTCGTTGCACGGTACACGTGCATTTTGGAGCAAATCTCAGAGAGACCTTACAACAATGATAGAACAGTTAGGCGCGCCTACATTGTTCTTTACCTTAAGCTCAGCTGATACCAAATGGCCTGACCTACATAAGTTGTTCCCAACAAAACAGCCAAGTACTCTACACCACAACAAAAGAGAGTCTTTTGAAAATTTAGTCAATAATCCACATATAACAGCTTTATACTTGCACTTAAGATTTCAAATCTTTCGTGATGAAGTCATTGTCAAACAACTGAATGCCACTAACCACTGGTATAGATATGAATGGAAACACTGAGGATCTGCCCATATTCATGGCTTTCTTTGGTTGCCACAAGCACCTAATATTAAAAACCTTGATTGGTCAGACCATGCAAGCATCCAATCAATTAAGCACTTCTTCGACCAGTACATCACAACATGGAATCCACGCACTGAAGAAGATCACTTGAACATACAATATATGCCTGCCATTTTAGATCCATGTCTTTTAGATACTGACATCATATCCAAATCTGAGCCTTCCATTGATTACATTGAATTAGTCAATGTTGTTCAGCGACATACAAAGTGTTCAGAGTATACATGCTTGAAAAAAAAAACTCAACACTTGAATGTTGGTACAAAGCTCCTTGGCCTGAACAACATGAATCCTCATTGATATTAGACCACAATGATAACCCATCATACAAGCCAGCAAGGAATGATAATCTTCTCAATGTTCACAACACAACGATGCTCACCATATGGAGGGATAATGTTGATTGTCAAGTAGTATGCTCCAAAAAGGCAGTTCTACAATATATCTCAAAATATGCATCCAAAACTGAACACAAATCAGAAAGTTATACTGACATGTTATTTGTTGGATCAACAAATTCAGAAGATATGATTCTATTAGCATACCAGAGATTCATGTGATGAATACTAAGAGGGGGGGGGTGAATTAGTATGCCAAAAATATTTGCACTTAAACACCTTGCTATACTAACAGTAAACCGGTAAAACAGTTTAGCAGACAAACCAGTTAGCACACATGCAAACCAAATAGCAAATAATGCATTCACCCACAGAAGCACAAACACCATAACACAGGAGATTTTGATGTGGAAACCCAAATGGGAAAAACCACGGTGAGATGGAACTCACAAGTAATTATCTGTAGAATAGGAACCAGACCGGTTAAGGTCATACAATGTTCTTTACCAGAACAGATCCTATTAGGAATCTCAATCTCTGTTAGGAGATAAGTCTGATTAAATACTACCTTGCTAGAGGATTTTAGATCCACAGATGTGAACAACCTTGTTAGAGGATTTACAAAAGGATTTTTAGGCCTACTCGGTTAAGGGCTTCAGACTTGTCGAAGATGTGAATAATCAACAAGTGAGTGATCTAGCTAATAACACAGATTGCTTGGTTAGATCCTTGATAGCTCGTTCCTAATGCATTCCAACATTACTTTAGTCTTCTACACATTCATACTCTCTCTAACTCATCAACCACCTTAAACCCTAGCAACAACATCACAAACCTAAAACCCTAGACATGATGTCCTTATAAAGGAATCTGAATTCATGTCGGTCCAATAGGACTACAATACAACTTCCTAGGTTCAATGCATCTAGACATATTTTGTAACACAACACAAATAGCACCATTGAAGTGTCAGCACCGTCAAACAATCGGTGGATGGTAACTCATCACAAAATGTCGGTTGGTAACTCATCACAGAGTATTACCGGTTCATACAAAATACCGGTTTAAGCAAAATACCGGTTGCCGGTTTGACAAAATGAAGACTGGGAAATATGTGTTTTGCCGCTTTGATCCTTCGTACCGCGTGAGATCCTCAAACCACTTGGGGTCAACATACCGCTTTAGATCGGTAAACACTTTCTATAAAACACCAATAGTCTAAGGACTATAATGCATCATATCGGTTGCGAACAATTGCCGGTTGATAACTCATACATATAAAAGTGATCTCAATGCAAGTGTGTGTCCATCAATGACAATCACAACATAATCATCAAAAATGCCAACAATCTCCCCCTTTGGCATTGATGGCAACACTCAGGAAATTTTGACATCCAAGTCTTTTACAAGAAAAATATGCCAGAATCAAAATTACTCCCCCTAAGCATATACACTATCCCTTTTGCAGAAAATACAATGTATACTACTTCTTAATAGAAATAACATGAAAGTATACATCAAAACATTCAAAATTTATACTTCTCCCCCTTTGCCAACAATGACAACAAAATATTACAGACTAACCCCTGTTTCATTAGTATTAAAAGAATAAGAGTTTATGACAATAAGGAATAAAACTTGTCAAAAACTGATTTGAAGTCCTACAAAAATTGTTTCATAGATAAGGACTAGGACTCAAGTAGGGAAGTAGCCACTTCCTTCTCTGTCTGCATCTGGGAGACATGTTCTTCCATGGTGTCTAGTGTGCTCATCTCCTGAGTCACTGTTAAAGCATCCAGATTGAGATAACATTTCTGAAGGATCTGCAGGCGTGGGAGTAGAACCAGTTGGAGTTCCTGCAAATCTCGAGTCTAGTTGCTTATTTCCAACTCTATTTTGGCAGACTAGATATGAAACCGGTGAACGGTTTGCCCATAAGCTGTAAAAGAGTCATATGGTAGCTTGAAGGTACTCATATATAACTGCAAGTCAGTTTGAAGCTTTTGCTTCTGTGCAAGCACATCATCATAGAAGAGATGGGGTTGGCAAATCTTACTCAGTAGTAGATTCCCCTCATCCAGAGCATTCCTTATATCTTTTTGTGCTTTTTGCAGTTCGGACCGGAGCTCATTAAGCTTCTTCACCAGGGCAATGTTGAGAGCCTTTTGATGCTCTTTCTTGGCATTTGCCTCTGCTACCTCCTCTAAGCTCTGCACCTGATCATCCACTACTATGCATAGGAGCTTCAATTGTGCCAATGAAGAGTCAGTATTGGGGAGGTTTGTGATTGGTAACAAACCGGTAAGAGTGTCCACCGCAACTTGGATCACATCTTCCTCCTTCTTCCTCCTTAGCACTTCAAGGTGTTCTTGAGCAACCTTAATGCTCTATAGAAGCTCCATTTCATTTGCAGACTGGAGGTCAATAGGACTAGTGAGGTTAGCCGATTTGGCTTGACTATCGGTTGCCTTTGGAGTCTCCATTTGCGTGCTCTTTGTCGTTGTCCTCCTCTGCCTTCTTCTTCTCTACTTCCTTTCTCTTTTCCTCTTCCTTATCCTCCTCTTCTTTCTTCTTCTCAGCTTCCTTCCTCTTCTCCTCTTCCTTTTCTTCCTCTTCCTTCTTCTTTTCTGCTTCCTTTCTCTTCTCCTCTTCCTTTCTCTTCTCCTCTTCCTTTCTTTTCTGCTCATCCTCTTTTCTCTTTTCTTCTTGTTTCCGTTTCTCCTCATCTTCTTCCTTCTTCTTCTTGTCCTCTTCCTTTTTCTTCTTATCCTTTTCATCCTTCTTCTTCTTCTCCTCTTCATCCTTCTTCTTCTTCTCCTCTTCCTTCTTCTTTTTCTCCTCTTCATCCTTCTTCTTTTCCTCTTCTTCTTTCTTCTTCTCCGCTTGTTTCTTTGCTTCCTCCTTTTTGTCCTCAATTTCCTTTTGCTTTTCTACTTGTTCTGCCTACTTCTCCTATCTTGTTGCTTCTAATGGTGTACCCTAAGCAACATCTTCTACATCCAGAGCATCGACATCAATAGTATCTATTGGTTCAACAACCAGGTTTCCTTCAGTATCAAACACTTCATCCGGTTTAGTTATTGCCGGTTCTTGCTCAGCCTTCCTGTTGGCTTTAGCCACTTGATGCATCTTAAGAGCTTCTAGAGAAAGAGTGTGTGTATTCTTGAGCACTTCTTGACTCTTTCCTTCCAGCAACAAGAGTCTTCTTCTTCTCATGAAGAAGAGGCCTTTGCATTTATTCATAACTTCAAATAGTTCTGAATTTGATACATCAGGAAAATGTTGAGCAAAAATTGTCTCTCTCATTTCCTGTCCTTTTTCTATGGAAATGCGTCATTTATTGTCTAAGGAGTTATACAAAGAATTCAGTGTCTCAGATCTAATTTCTGAAGGCAACCGGTCATTAACACATAAATACTTAATGATTTCTTTTTCAACCGTTTCTTTTTCATCATCATTGACATCATCAAAACAATCAATCAAATCATTCAACACTTTTCTCCTAATATTTTTAATAGTTCTTTGACAATGTGTCAAAGGTTTGTAGGAGGAGATGTCAATATTTACCGGAGCAGATGATGTCGGTTCATTCTTTGTCTTTTTCTTTGCTTGTCTTGTCTTCTTAGGTTTTTCCTTAGACATAGTTTCTTCTGAGTCCGGTGAGTTATTCCTTGTCTTCCTCTTTCTCTCGAAGACTTTGGCATGTACCGCTACCAGTTTCTTCTTTGCAGGTGACCGCTTGGTCACTTTGGGACTGGCTGCAGTTACCGGTGCCGATGTCGAAGGCACTGCCTTTCCTTTCTTTTCAGGAGGATCTACAACTGGTGCAACCCTTTCCAGATAGGTGCCAATTATTTTTGCCTTAGGATCAAGAGGTGAGGTGATTAGGGTAGAAGCATACCCGTCCAGCATATCATACATCACCTCATAGCCCATAGGCTCTACTTCTTCCTGTCTTGGCTCAACAGCCTCCATTATGCATTCATCAACTTTGATGATAAAGCAGATATCCTCTTCATATTTCTTGGCAATATCACTGGATATCCTCATCCTTAGGCTCATCTTTCTTCTGAACTCATCAAATTACTTGTTCAGAACATCAAGGTAACCAGTTCCAACTGCTTGCAGGCTTTCTTTGATCTACTTGGTAACCGGTTCATCCACAGACCACTGAATATCTCCCACTCCGGGGAAGTAACCTTGGAAGTAGAAAAATAGTCCTACTAGAAGTTGTCCAAACTTGAATTTTAATGCATTATCTTGTTTGATTGATTTAAGATTCAACAGGAGTTGCCTTTGCATACTGGTGCAGAGGTCAAATGATGCATCTTCCTTAATCACCCGGTAAGTGGCATTTACCACTGCAGCAGATACAGAGTTAATTCTACTGGCAAAGAATGTCCGGTATCCAATAACCATGCACGCATATTTCACGAGGTCATCCCTAATGGAATTAACAGTCATTCCTCATGAGTTGCTCACTGAACCGATGAGCTTGGACATTTCCGTCTTGCTGACCTTCCTTAGGGCTGGCACTTCACCGACGTTGCAGAAACCGGTGACGGCATGAACAGCTTGTGGAGTGATATCATGTGTTCTCTCTAGGTACATCTTGTCACCATGAACTCTGCTCAGAATAATTCTAATGTGGTCATCTGTGAAATCCTCTAGGAAGTAAACTGCATTGTGAAGTTTCTTCTTCTCCAAAATGCTATACTCTGGTTTGATCTTTTTATCCTTCCCACAGAATAGACCTAGCTGCGAATGGATCACAAAAGACCATAGGTCTTCGATTTTGCAGTCTATATAATCTAAAATCCCTTCTTCTACTATAACCCTAGCCGGTACTTGTGACAAAGCATTATATTTTGATTTTCTTTGAATGAAATCCATAGAATCAACAATTGCACGAGAACTATAATGAGATGCAGAAGCCATGACAAAACAGGTAACTCAAGAAATAACTTTCGAAAATCAAGAATTTAGGGCTTTGCAAATTCCACTTTGCCTTCCACTTCATCAGTTGCTGAATCACCGATTTGAGTTCTTCTCTTGACCGTTTGATATTTGCTTCTGAATCTTCTTCGGGGTTTCAAGATTTCTTTGAATCGCAACTCAAATCACTTTTTCTTCGCTCTGCACTTGAAAAACTTCTTCGCTCGAAAAATGATAGTGAGAAATGATTTGAAAATTCCTTTTAAACATATTCCTCACCAACCGTAATTAATGCTCCACCATTAGGGCACAAACCCTAATTTGCCTTTTACCATTTCCGGTCTTCCGCCAAATGACGGGTATCGCATACCGATTAAGGTCTTTTACCGGTGTAAACCAGGGGTTCAAAACATTTCACTGTTTTCTCCCCCTAAGCTTTTCTAATGCTTAGTTTGTCAGTTTCGTCATTTCCACACTAGGTGCAGAAACGGGTTCTTCTTGTAAAACCGTTGGTTTCTTCTTCCGGGTTTTGTTCATATCCGCTTGAACAGTGTCAATATCAATCTTTCTTTCTAGTGTGACCGGTATGTCATCTGATATGTTCTTTCTTGATCTGCAGAATCTGGCAATGTGACCCGATTTGTTGCAATGATAGCAGACCATTCCAGGTGCTCTCCAAGGTCCATTATTCATGTTGTTGTTCTTCCTCCTGCATGTTGCAGCAGTGTGACCATTATTATGATAGATCAAACAGTTTTCTCTCCATCCAGTTGTTGCTTGATAGCCACCACTTCTTGATTGATGATTGAAGGCATTAAACCAGTTGTGATTCCGATTCACAAAAGGTTCAGGAGCAACTCCTTGAGTCCTCTGAGGATATCTTCCAGTGTTGTTCATAACAGACCTACATTCAGATTCTCTATGCCCAAACTTGTTGCATGCATAACAGTTTCCATTGAATCTATAGGATCTAGGATTATCATTTATAAAGTAAGGAAAATTATTGTAAGCCTTACTCCTACACACATTGGCAGTATGTCCTTCTTTAAGACAGTTAAAGCAAACATGTTTAAACTTTTTCTTACCTTTATCCTTTCATGTCAGTTGTTTCTTTGATGCTCCAGCATTTGTACCAGAGGTCTCACCTTCCTCATGACTGGAATAACCAAGTCCATCAGTATTCTTGACAGGTTTGGCAGATTCAAGCTTTTGCTCTAGCTTAACAGAGCTCTTGTTGAACTTCGCAAGTATTTCCTTTGACTCAGAGAGTTCTTTGGAAATAGCAGCATTTGTTTCCATCAGATTTGCATTCTCAGAGATGGCAATGTTCAGTTCTCCTTGCATGTCTTCCTTTTCCATTTTGCTCGCATGGATTTGAGTAGTTAGGGCACTGATCTCTTGCTTCAGCTTGGAGTTTTCATGATCTTTGTCTTTGACCAGATCTTCAGCTTTTCTCCTGTTCTCAATCTCTTGGCACATTTGGATAGTCAGTCCTTCCAATTCTTTTCTCAGGTTGGAATTGGATTCATTCAGCTTCTCTACTTCTTGAATCAGAGCTTCCATGTCCACTTCATCAAAAGAACTATTTTCAGATAGCTCCATCAGCTTTTCAACATGTTCTCTCCTCTTAGCTTGAGATGCCTTGTATTTGACCATAAGATCATCATAGGCTTGCTCAAACTGAGTGAGTCGATGAGTAAGTTCCCTCAATGTGTATTCCCCCATATCTCTTTCCAAGTGGTTAAACTTATAGAAAGGTTGGCTTTGATACCAATTGATGAATACTAAGAGGGGGGGTGAATTAGTATGCCAAAATCTTTGTAGTTAAACACCTTGCTAGACTAACAGTAAACCGGTAAAACAGTTTAGCAGACAAACCGGTTAGCACACATGCAAACCAAATAGCAAATAATGCATTCACCCACAAAAGCACAAACACCATAACATAGGATATTTTGACGTTGAAACCCAAATGGGAAAAACCACGGTGAGATGGAACTCACAAGTAACTATCTGCAAAATAGGAACCAGACCGGTTAAGGTCATACAATGTTCTTTACCAGAACAGATCCTGTTAGAAGATAAGTCCGATTAAAGACTACCTTGCTAGAGGATTTTAGATCCACGGATGTGAACCACCTTGTTAGAGGATTTACAAAAGGCTTTTTAGGCCTACTCGGTTAAGGGCTTCAAACTTGTCGAAGATGTGAGTAATCAACAAGTGAGTGATCTAGCTAATAGCACAAATTGCTTGGTTAGATCCTTGATAGCTCGTTCCTAATGCATTCCAGCATTATTTCAGTCTTCTACACATTCATACTCTCTCTAACTCATCAACCACCTTAAACCCTAGCAACAACATCACAAACCTAAAACCCTAGACATGATGTCTTTATAAAGGAATCTAATTTCATGTCGGTCCAATAGGATTACAATATAATTTCCTAGGTTCAATGCATCTAGACATATTATGTAACACGACACAAAAAGCACCATTGAAGTGTCGGCACCGTCAAACAATCAGTGGATGGTAACTCATCACAAAATGTCTGTTGGTAACTCATCACAGAGTATTACTGGTTCATACAAAATACTGGTTTAAGCAAAATACCGGTTGTCGGTTTGACAAAATGAAGACTGGGAAATATGTGTTTTGCCACTTTGATCCTTTGTACCGCTTGAGATCCTCGAACCGCTTGGGGTCAACATACCGCTTCAGATTGATAAACACTTTCTGCAAATCACCAATAGTCTAAGGACTATAATGCATCATACCGGTTGGGAACAATTGTCGGTTGATAACTCATACATATAAAAGTGATCTCAATGCAAGTGTGTGTCCATCAATGACAATCACAACATAATCATCAAAAATGCCAACATCATGATGGGAATTGTTGTTGATAGGGACATTAGTGCTCAAGAAACTTGTCACATGTTGCTTAAACTCCTATTGATATCTTGCACATGTCAGTTTGTGACCCTCAATGTTGGGAAAAGAAACTTCCAACGTATAGTAAATTATGATGAAGGATCACAGACATCAATTTCTTTCGTTACTAATTACATGAAAAGACCATCAGAGTTAGCAAACCTAACTTTGCTCCATTCAGCTCAGCAATATACTTACTTTGAACAACGCAAATCATGTAAATGTATGAGAAGAAAGGTACAAGCAATTATAAACATGCACCTGCAGTACAAATATTTACCTTCAGAAGATGACAACACTTTTGAAAGTTTCTATTGGAGTGAATTGCTTTTGTACAAACTGTAGACATATAAAAATGACCATATTCCTAAATGAATATTTTATGTAAGCCTAACTTAAGCTTAACCCTTACCCTCTAGATAACCATAAGGTCTTCTCGGGCATTTAATGCCTCCAACCCCTTCTCTCAACCCAACCCTATGTTGACACTTGTCACCATTTCATTGGTGCAAATTGCAAACATGGATCCCCAACTTTCAAACTCAACCCTTGATCAACTCTTCCAATCCTGACCATCCATTGCCTTGTTTTTGCTATAAATAGAGCTCTCATTCCTCCATTTTGAGATCATCCTCCAAATTTGTAGTATCACACTTATGCTCAAATACATTCAAGCTTTCATATATCATTTTTATGCTCATCATTTTAGCCTCTTTTAAATCAGGAATTAGTCTAAATATGCATGTTTAGAATATTTTCTTTATCATTTAGTTCAATCATAGACTAATATATCATGTTAGAATAGTACTCATACTAACCTTGTCATCTTATCATCTAGTTTATTGCATTTCTAAGATCATGCATAGCTTAGGATGCATTTCATTCTAAAATCTATCAAAGCATCCCTCGTTCTTGCATTTGCCATCCCTAAACCATTTTGCTTAGTGATCTGAGAGCAAAAATATTGGTTTGAGGGACATTGTAAGATAGAGAACCATGGGACCCACCTTCGGAAGCTGAGTTATACTTTATGACTCCATAGCTTGCACCAAGAAGTCCTGTGTGTGTGTGTGGACAAGTCTTTTGGAATATTTTCACATATTGAGTTCTATCAACCCGCTTTTCTTGCATACACAAACCATTTTGTAGCATCCTTCTACACATAGGTACCTCAATTGATGAAATTATAATAAATTGGAAACATCTTCAGAGTACGCACATTTGCTGGCATGTAAATGGCATTAAAGAACACATGACCATAGAAAATAGCGAAGACCTGCAATCACAAGACATTCCACAATCTGCTGATCAAGATCTCTACGAATGAGAGTTCTTGTCACAAATGATTGCATCAAACAGCTTTGACGTTGCTACTCTTCAAATGCTTGGCAAACGTGATTTTGATCTTAATTTTAATTGGAGTGTTTCCATACCTAATGAAATGCTCCATACAAAAGCATCTCAGTTCATTTTGGTAGAGAAAAGCCAATCACCCCACACCCTTGCCAACCTACATTCAAATACACCTACTAACTATGAGCTTGCAGCAAACCAAATTACTGCACTTGATATTATAAAAACCCATGCTAAAGAGAATTTGAATTCTTCACCATTACGTTTAATTATTCAAGGCACAACAAGTACTAGAAAATCATTTCTTATCGACTGTATATGTAGGCAGTTAAATTCCGATTTAGATCCTAGACAATACCCATTTCTTGTACTAGCACCAACAGGTGTTTCTACCTATAATATCCAAGCTACCATAATCCATGCAGCCCTCTGTATACCTATTCAAGAATACAAACCCTTAACAGGCCATTCACTATTAATGTTTCAAGAGAAATGCAAACATTTATGTTACATTTTGATAGATGAAATGAGCTTTGTTGGCCCTCAATTACTGATAAAGATTTATAAGAGACTGCGAGAAGCTTTTCCCACCAAACAACATGAATCGTTTGCAGCCGTCTCAATCATCTTAGTTGGTGATCTTCCACAACTTCCCCCAGTTATGGATAAACCATTATATGCATCCCACTCGATAGCACTGGCTCTATGGCACACGTTATGTTGTCACCTTGGATGTTTCGTTTCGACAATAAGGTAAAAGCTCTTCACAGATGTAATTCCGTGAAATGTTGCTTAATTTATGCAACACAACACCATTGCAAACAGACTAGGAAAGCCTACAGATGTGGTCAACCCATGCTTTGACTCTTAATAAGAACAACCACTTCAACCAACAGAAGCATTTGTTTGCAACAAATGCAGCTTCAAGCACACACAGCATTAAAATATTGAGACAATTGCACTCACCCATTGCATGTGCAACAACAATCATTGCACATAAAAAAGATAAACAAACACACCAAGAAGAACAACTATCATTTGAAATCCTTCTTTCTATAGACCAAGAAGTAATGCTTATTGCAAATTTATGGATAGAAGTTGGCCTTGTCAATGGTGCTTTGGGTCAAATCAAAATGATTGTCTACGATGTAAGCTCTAAACCACATGATCTGCCAAAATATGTGGTGGTTCTATTTCAACATTATACTGACCCATCATGGGATCCAACAAATCCAAAACATGTTCCCATATCACCAATTACTAGAGGAAACTGCACACAAATTCCATTAGCAATGGCATGGGGTATTACTATTCACAAATCACAGGGTCTGACACTAGACTTTGCAACAATTGACATCGGGAAAACAAAGAAACAAGGCCTTACATTTACAGCGCTTTCCAGAGTGAAATCAATTAACCACCTGCGGATTTAGCCAGCTTTCACCTATTAAAGGTACTCAAGGTTGCAAGGTGTTACATCAACCATTCTAAGGAAAAAGAAAGAGGATCATTTTCTAAAGCTTTCCCACATCACGGAAGAAAATTACTTGCAAAATAAACAGAATCAGGTACTGAAACCAAATTCATTGCAATTTTACATACTAGATATTTTCTATCAAATGTTTCAAAATATTACAATATTCACACTTTGCAGGATCAACATCAATTGTAACCAATATTAAATTCAATATAAAATTGAACGAGCCTCTTAGATGTGGAAACTCTGCAAGAACAGGTACACTTCTATCATCCACTGTTTTTTCAACTATTTTACTACTTTGCAAATATACTTCTTCTAATTTTTACCGAAATTCTTTTCCGATACATTGTTATTTATCACAGGTTTCAAATGGTAGCCAACAAAGCAACCTACAAAACAAAACAAGCACATTAACGAAATACACTAGCAGTAAAAATTGTAAGTACGCCCAATTACAATCATTAATATTCTACACTTATTGAATACATTTGCAATTTCATAACACACTTTATTAGTCACAAGAAAATATTCGTACAATCACAATGTCCTAATACAAATTATTTCTCACAGGTTTAAGATGATATACATCAGATGGATATACATGTCTACATACAAACCATTTAGAATGAGTTCTCTTTGTGGTCAAATTCTTATTTTGAGAACCAAAACATTGACTGAATTTTCTACAGTGTCAATACCATATACTATATATCAATAAAATTACTCAATTTAACTTTAATTACATTCTCTCATTATGATACATTAACATTTCCAGGGTGTCCCTGCTTTTAGAATTCACCTTTTGTTGGAGATCACCATCCAACTGACTAATGTCATTTCTTTCAAGGTATGTAACCTTTTTTGGATTATTTGCAAACTAAAGTACTTTCTCTTTTAATAAGATTAGATTGTAGTTCATCACACCTTATTCTTTTCAATCTCTTTCATTGTCACTGTTACATAATGCCATTAAATTGTAGGGTTGTTGAATATTGGTAGGATTTTCTATGCTTTGCCACTTCCCCATCATCAACTCACTCTTACATAATGTCATTACATTGCAGGGTTGTTGCGTATTGGTACGATTTTCTATACTTTGCCACTTCCTCATCGTCAAGCCTTTTACTCAGTCTACAATACAAACCCTTTTACTTTGCAAGGTAAATGCCTTTATGTTTTATTAGTGCTTGTTTGTTCATTTCCTCCAATTTGAAGTACTCATACAATTTATTCCTCACAGGTTTTAGATGATATAAATCAGATGCATTTTGACAAAAGGTTGTATAACATGCTACTGTTACCAACATGGGGGATGGAGGGTGGATAACAACATTTTCCTGGGTCCAACAAATACTATTGGTTGGGATTAATACAGCCTACAATACAAATCATTTAGAACAACTACTCTTTATGGTGCTTTTATTATCTTGTCAAAAATACTCTTCATGGCAATTTCTGTCTATACATCATGTTGCATTCAGCAACATGGGGGATGGTGGGTGGACAACTTTGTATATTGGGAAAAACTACAACCATTGGTTGGGTTATGTACAGTGCCTATACTACTTACTATATATATAAAAATATTCAGTTTCAATTTTATTGGATTCTCTAATTATAATGTTGAACAAATAAGGTTCTTCTAACTTTACAATTCTTTTACAATCAAACCTATCGGCCTCCTATTGCAGGCACTCCCCCTGCAACTGCTAGTTATTATAGTTGTAAGTGGGTGGAAGAAGAGCGTCTTCACTTCTAAAAGTAGTCAAGAATCAAGGAATTATGAGTTATGACAACTTTTTATTAATAGATGTAATTGGAGAGTGAATATTTGAAAAGATTAATATTAAAATTTATTTTTATTAATGGGATGTTGGGGTTTGTACCCATAACTTTTATACAAGGAAGACAACTTTTCTAATTGGTATCTTTTGTCAATTTATCATTTTTTTTTAATTATTTGAACATTTCTATTAAACTATAGAATTTGAGGAGGATGAAAAACCTTGGATTATTTTAAATAATAGAATGAAAAATATTTAGTTTCTTGAGAATATTTCATTCAAAAAAATAATTTGTGTTCATAGAATAAATTTGTGAATATTTTAACAATTTTAGTAATGCAATAGATTTAATTTTTTATTTCACATTTTTATTAATATTTATGTAATTTTTTCTATATAAAAAATATTTTTATGTTCACTATATAATAACAAGAGCTATAGAGTAGCGAGCAAAAAGCTGGAATATTCGTTCTGATGTTATGTGATTTGTTTTAGATGTCCTGCTAAGTCAAAGCATTGCTACCTGAGACTGACCTAATAGCATCTTGAACAAGGATAATAGATATATGATGAATTTGAATCAAGATGTTCAACATTGGTGGCCAAAAGGTAAAAGAATGAAAACTTCTTACAATTGGCTTTCTCAACAACAATATTATAACTGGAACCATAAAGCATTGCATTTATCTCTGAAAAATGTGAAAGATCGTTTTCAGTCTTTGCACATTGCAGTACCTTCTTTTATGAGAATAAATTCTCACACAGATAAGGAAAGGTGATGTGTGGACTGTTGGTGACACTTTGCAAAAAGTAGTTGGAGGTAACAATGTACCATGCCCTACCTATGTTCCATGGACACTCTATGCATAGAGATTATTTGGAAGATGAAATCACTCATGGTGTATTCTTATGTGCTCTACATCCCTCAGCTCTTCCTAGGATATAGGAAGTTGGGAAATTGTGACCTTAAGGGTTTTTTGTTGGGGGATTTAAAAAACAACAACAATGTGTTCATCCATTGTTTGATGTTGTGCAGGTAGATTATAGTGCAGAAGAGATGCAAAGAAGGGAGGGAAGCTCAATATAGGAACATAGATAGAAGAGTGCACATGAAGAAAATGTGCATTGGAAAATAGACTTAGCAAGAAGCATTTTCTATGCAGGAATAAGATTAAGGCAACTACATTAAAGGGAGAAAAGTGTGGATAAGAGAATGCCACAGATAAGTAATACTTCAGTGCACAAATGAGAGAGATAACTGTGTGAGGAAAAAGAACAGTTTGGAGGCATTAAAAATAAAACAACTCAACAATAAATAGAATTCACTATGCAGGGAATTAAGGAGGGATTTAGCTACAAAAGAGAAGAAAGAAAATGGTGGCATAGGAATTAAGAAAGAGTTGACAAAGAATTCAACACAAAAGGAGTCAGAGGAAAGGACACTCAAAGCATGGTGGGAATAGAAAGGAGTATGGAACATAAGCAGTGCCATATTCTTTCTGAAAAGAGGTAATGAGAATAAAATTCTCATAAGTGGTAAAGAGAAAGGAAAATTTCATAACATTTCAATCCCTGTAGCTGATTGGTATCTGTTCACCCTAGCAATTTTTAATAAAATTATTTTGAACTCTTTAAATTGCAATTAGTGATTGCATTAGAATTTGAGTTTATTTTGTTGCAATTTTATTTATTCTAAAAAGGCTAAATTATTCGAAAAATATGAATCTAAATAATTAAAAAAACTATCTAATTTGCTGAGCATCTTATAAAAATGTTAAAAATTAAAATTATATTATAATTTTATAAAAGGAAAGAGGTGGCTCTTTGCTTTTTGATAAAATTGAACAATTTGTAATAACTCTATCAAAAATTAATCTTGTTGAATATATAAAATTGATATTTAACAAAAGAACAATACGAAAAATCATAGTTGATATGAATTTTCTACAATCCATGAAGTAGATGTGTGATAATTTTTTTGTTATAACTATGCATATTTTTCAATAGGTTTTTTTATCACACTTAATGAACTATCAACACTCTTACTGATTTATCATTAACAAGAGGAGAGTGATACAATTCACGAGTCATACTTTCATTAAAAATCAATTCACGAGTCATACTTTCATATCTTAGTTCTATCATAATATAGTAAACCAAAATTGAAAGTGTAGTGTCGTCAAATTGTGACCCTTGCAATTGTTGACACATTAGGGTCCGCACGCACACGATTTGAATCTCTAAGCCTGATCAGAGACCCGAGACTTTCTCGACACCTGAGAACCGCATCTTGCTTTCCCTCTGCACTGCTTGAACTACATCCTGTCTTGCAAGTGGCGCCCCTGTCTTCCTACGATAGAGATGTGGCGCCCCTGTCCCCTGCCCCATTTTGGGGGCAGGACCCTTTTCAAATGTGCTTTGGAGGTTGCACATTGAGCAGGAAGACTCCCCCAGTGTTGGCTTGCGATGGAAAGTCAGTCAATTAGCCCTAATTGACAAGTATTTAAGTCGCATTTCCCCTCCCATTTGGCAGAAGCTCAATAAGAATAACACAGATACATGAGATCATGCATTCAAACATTCAAGAGCATTCAAGCATTCCTTTCCAACATTGAGCATTCTCAAGTCTCCCTTCAAGGCTAGGTGTTGCATTCAAGTCAAGGATTCAACCATTGAAGATGAGATTCATTCTAACATTCAACTTCATACAAGCAATTCTATCAACATTTCTATCACAACCTCCCTTGAGGTGATTTACATTATAGTCTTTCATTTATATTTACTTGCAAGTACTTTCTTTCATCATTTGGTTAATTACAAAACTAGGGTTTGAGCTGAGGGCAAACCCCCAATCCCAACACCTTTCCCTCTCTTTTTTGTGTGTAGATTGCAGGTGCGCAACTGTACTTTCAGATTCGGGCTCCATTTGCAGGGGCAGAAAAACCCTTTTTGTTTCGCAGATTTTTTGGAGGACCGTGTACATTCCCGCCATAGTCCGGACAACTTTTTCCCAAATTTGCAGGGTGACTTCATTTCAACAGATTATTGCCAAATCCAGGTGCACAGATTCATCATATCCTTCTATCTTGAGTTATAATAAGATATTTGTCACTTTTACACTTGATCATAAGTACACAATTCAATGAATTCAAATCTCAATCTCAGAAGAGGGGATTCACTTACCATCACTCAGAATTCAATCTCTTTCTCTAGAGGTTGAATCTAGTGTATTTTCCTCCCTCTCCCAATGTAATGTGGAAAATGTGTTTTAAGAGAATTTATCTCTCCTCGAACGGAAGAAAAGCTTTCCTCTCGATATCTCCATCATTCACCTTTTTCCAACATCACATTTTGGTGAACCCGATGTCTTACATGCTTTATTCTGAAAATCATTGCATATTTTTCATTTACAAGTTTCATTTATTCTACAAACTTAGTGGTTAATTCATTCAAAACCCTAGTTTTTAAAATTGAATTGAACTTGTGTTTTGCAAAAATTGCCTATTATTGTCTTAGATCTGAAAATTGATTTGTTTGTCAAATTCAATTTCTTCATTGCCTTGTTCAATTTGCAAATCAATTTCACAAAATTCAAGAGGTTAATTGTCAAAACCCTAATTTTAAAAATCATCTTGAAATTGTGCAAAAATTAAATTTCCATTTAATTTTCAGATTTGTGACTGTTTTCAAACTAATATTTTGTCCTACAATTCAAATTTTCAATTTCCCTCCTTTTTCAAAATTTAAAATTTCAAAAATTGAGTGGTTGAGTAATAAAACCCTAATTTTCAAATTTCATTGGATTTTGTGCAAATTTAAATCAATTTCTTTCAAATTCAGATTTCTAAACATTCTCCAAGGTGTCATTTCCCTTTAGGTGTGACCCTTTTCAAAATTGCAGTTCAATCCCTCTTTTTCTTCAAAACCCTAATAGGGTCCTATTCTCACATTTTAACATTTATTTGGCCTATCTCGAAATTATAACATTTGCCAATTTTGGGGGGTTAGCTTTGAAATCATTATAATATTCAACCCTAAAAATTTTGAAAAAAGTTGGTTGGACCTTGTGCGTTCTCGCCATAGTCCTCGGCTTTTTTCTCAAAATTTTAGGAGACTATTATGACTATATTTAATAGCCTAAATCCATAAGATTGGCTGATTTTGTTGATTTTTTATCCCTCTAACATCGAAAATATCTCCAAAATTCAACATTTTCAATTTCAAGAAATTTTTTAAAATTAAGAGGTTAATTATAATCTGCCCTAATTTTAAAAATTTTGATTTTAAAATTAAGTGGTATTCCCTTGGCCCTAATTTTAAAATTCCAATTTCCTTTCATTTTTGGAAATTGTATCATACTCTTCTTCCAACAAAGTTCAAATTGTTTAATCAGTATTTTCTTAAATTTTGCATTAATCAATTTTGTAAGCTTTGTTCCAAATTCAAAATTTTAACTTTCCCTCTAGTGCATGAGTTTCACCACTATTAGTCCTACCTACACTATCCCCATTAGACGAAGCATTATAATAAAGGCCTCCCAAGGTTTAATTACCGAGGAGATGGAACATAATTTGGGTGACTTCTTTAATGAGGATAATGTTAATTCTTCCCATCCTAATCAGGTCCCTATCTATCCTCTTGATGAATCCCATGATGAAGAAGAATCTTTGACTAGAGTTTCCATAGATCAACTTTCAAAATTAGACAATCAATTTGATAACTTTCAACAATGGATGTCCCAAGAGTACCCTAATAGTGAAGCTCTTCTATTAATTGAAGGCCTTAAACACATGATTCAAAGTGATAAGAATGGAATTGATATATTGCGTGGAATTTCTCATATTGTTGATTCTAATGTCATGCCTATCATGAGTTGTGCTGAGAACTTAGGTTATTAACAACCTTAAAAACAAATCAATTCTTCTATTTCTTTGACCACTTCAATGGCGTGTGTTCCTACCCTCACTTCAAACATCATGGCTACACAAACTCTAAATTACATTCCTACAACCATTGGTCATGGGGGTAATCCCTCTTCTTCATTTAATCCTACATCTTTACCTATGTCTTCCATAAGTATTCCTATTATCCCTCAACCAATCAATATGACATAAGGGGGCAATTCATTCAACAATTTTATTCCTCCTTTGAGTGTCTCATTTCCTACACAATCATCACCTATGCATACGTATTATAATGTCCTACCACCTTATTCTCAATCCATGCCTTCCTTCAATAACATCACACCACCTTCTCAATCAACCATGTCTAATATCAATTCTTCTACTGAAGCAACCATTAAAAATCTTGCTCTAACTATGTCTTCCTTACAACAACAAATTGCTTCTATGATTCAATCCAAGTTTAGTGTGCCCACCTTTGATGTTGTGAGCCCACTTTCTCTTGATATTGTTAAATTCGTGCCACCTAAGCATGTGGAGGTCCCTCAATTGTAACTCTATAATGGAAAGGGTGACCCTCTCATACATGTTAAAACATTTCAAACCTTGTGTACTGATTTTGCTTATGATCAAAGATTGCTTGCAAAATTATTTACAAGAACATTAAGAGATGAGGCCTTACAATGGTATTTCTCTTTGCCTTCTTATTCCATCACTTCTTTTCAACAACTAGCAAATGCTTTCATCCAACAATTTCAAAATAACATTGGTCCTAAAATCACTTTGACTGATTTAATGCATTGTAAACAATGGGTTAAAGAAAAAGTGACTGATTTCATTGGTAGATATAAGAATTTGTGTGCTCAAATTTCTTTTCATGTACCTGATAATGATATTCAACGAATTTATATTTCTAATTTGAAAAAAGATATTAGGGAAAAGCTTCTTTTGTCTGAGTTTACTTCCTTTCCACAATTGTGCGCAACACTCCACAATTATCACCTGGTTGTGAGTCAAATGGAGCAATCTACTCCTGGCTCCAAGTGATAAGGGAGAGAGTGTTCAATAACCATTTGCAAAGTTCAAACCAACAAAAATCTTCATCAAGTTCAATGATACAATCAACGACAACAATGTGAATGCTCAACATGTATGCCTTCTATTTCTAATTTTTTCAAAAGAGAAAGATAGTTTACTCCTTTGAATGAATCTTTACATAGTATTATGTCTCAGTTGTTGCAAATAAATGTTATCAAACTTCCTCCTATAAAACAAGTTGATCCTTCTAAACTTGCATCCCCTTATTTTGATAACAATTCCTTTTGTCAATTTCATCGTCAACCTGGTCATGATATTGAGAAATATTTCGCATTGAAAAAATAAGATTCATGATTTGATTGATAACAATAATATATCTGTGGCAGGTGTGAATGATAAGGGAAATAAATCAGTAGCTCCTCCTAATCAAAATTTTAAAATTTTTACAGATCCTTTTCCTTCTCATACCTCTAACGTGATTGAGACTGAGTATACTTCTTTCTCCTTTGAGGAATTCACTTCTATGGTTCCAAACTTGGTAAATATGGTTGAAAAACAAGATACGCCTAAGGATCCTTGTATTGCATTTGACCCTAGTGAGACCATTAGAGCACCCAATGCCCCTTTATACTTAGTTGCGAAGGTTAAGGATATCTCTTGTCGTGGTGCTCTTGTTGATCCTTCTTGCATGGTTAGCATCATCATTGAGGAGTATCTTTTCACTTTGTGATTGCATAAACAACTATATGATGCTTCTAAAGTAGTGGTGAAGTTATTTGATGGATTCTCTTGTCCTACTATTGGCTCTATCACCCTTCTTGTTGAAGTTCATACTAAATCCATGGATGTTGACTTTTTTATCGTACCTTCTTCCGAGCAATTCCGTGTGAAGTTGGGCTATCCTTGGCTATCTTCCATGAAGTCTATTTATTCTCCAATCAACAAGTGTCTGAAAATTCCTCACAATGAAGAAATCATAACCATGAACCATAGCTTATTTCGTCCATCTGAAAGAATCCCTAGTGTTCCTATTGATTTCTTTTGGCCTAAACAATTTCAATCTCTTCCATCAAGTAGTGATGCTCTTTTTCAATCTTATCAAAAATGGAAGAAAGATATGATCTTATCCTTAGTCAACCTAGATCCCCAACACTTTACATTCCTATCATACTTGAAGAAGAAGTTTTCCCCCTCACGGATAGAACTAATTTTCCTCCTAAGGAAGATCTTCAATCTATTCCTATGGATGTGGCTATGTTTTCTCCTAAAAAGAACAACACTATTCCTCCTAAGGTTAGACCTATACCTCCTCCTCATGATGGACCTGGTCTCCTTCCTACACCTAATATTCCTCGTTTATATAGCTCAGTTCCACCTCCTTCCTCTTATACAAAGAAGAGGCTTGCTTCTCCTCTTGTTCAACCTAAAAGACCTCAACCTAAACCTTCAACTATCAAGGAGAGAAACATTCCTACTTTTTCAAGTGTTCCTCCTCCTTCTCAGCCTTCCACTAAGACTCGACGGAATCGTTGTGCAAGAAAACGCTGACGAAGATGCCATGTTTGAGCTCGTGAAGTTGTCCCTCAAAATACTCAGTCTCCTAAGACTCCGACAGTTGACATGATTCCCTTTTCTCCTAAGCAAGATGTTCAACCTACATCTCCAAATCATAAGTTGCACAAAACATGCGATGGTTTTACTCCTATTCGTGTTCTTGCTCCTCTTTCTCTAAACTTTGATAAAGAAATGGGTGAAAATGTTATTCATAATGGCAATACAACTCCTAATGCTTCTGATAGTGAGTATGAATATGTTGATGTTGACAAGCATTTATCAACCAAATTTTCACAAACCCTAATCCTAGATCCTAGAATTGAACAAAGTGACTTACAACATGAGGATAGTCCTTGTTTGCATCTTGTGATAGCTCCATCTAATGTGCTCGATGTCTCTCCTCTAACATGTTGCTCGCCTTCTCAAAATAGTGATCAGCAAGATCGAGAGGCAGATGTCGTGCTAGATTAGTAATATTAGCACTGTCGATCTTCTCTCTCTCTCTCTCCTTTCTTGCTCTTTTGTGACCATTCTTCTATGTGTATCCATGTTCTTCTATTGTTCCCTTAGTGTCTATTTGGGGACGATGCAAAGCATTGAGATCTCTTTTGGCCTCTTTCAGGTTGACTCAAAAGATATCCTCTCTTCCCTTTCTTCTAAGGTAGTGTCCTTCTTTGGGGAATGACGATTATTATGTGCACATATACATATATGATATACATGAGTTATCATACAGCATACTGACCCCAAGGAAAGTGAAACTACCTCGTTCTTTGTGTTTTGTGTTCATTATCTTTGGGTTTATTCCTCACTTGGGGAGCTAAATCCTTGTGATAACGTGCTCCCTCTCTTCTCTCTCTCTTGGGTGTATCCTACCTTAAAGCAATCGCTCTCGATAAGGCGCACGCAATCGCTTTAACATGGGGGCATACGATCCACTCATACTTTCCTTTTTGATACTTAGAATTATTTAGTGAACTTGGCTTTGCTTCATAATTTTGGTATCTTTTTTGTGACTCATAGTGAGGAGAACCTTGCTACTTGCAATCACGGTTTTCCCTTCTTGATCTTCTCTTTTACTTTGTAAATTGATGTCATAAGATCCTAGGTTCACTAGGGTCTTGGTGCATCTTGCCTCCTTGACGTGGTAGAAGTATTTCAATCTTATTTCCTTGTACTTTATCAACAGTATTGGTGTACCCTTATACTCCTGCTAAAGTGGGGGTTAAATGTAGTGTCATGAAATTGCGACCCTTGCCATTGTCGACCATATTAGGGTCCTCACGCACGTGATTTGAATCCCTAAGCCTGATCGGAGATTGGAGATTCGCTCAACGCCTGAGAACCGCATCTTGCTTGTCCTCTGCACTACCTAAACTACATCATGTCCTACAAAGAAGGGCAGGACAGGGGCGTGGCGTCCTTGTCCCTTGCCCCATTTTGGGGCAAGACCCTTTTCAAATGTGCTTTGGAGGTTGCACTTTAAGCGAGGAGACTCCCCTAGTGTCGGTCTGTGATGAAAAATCAGTCAATTAGCCCTAATTGACAAGTATTTAAGTCGCATTTCCCCTCCCATTTGGCATAAGTTCAATAAGCATAACACAGATACATGAGATTGTGCATTCAATCATTCAAGAGCATTCAAGCATTCCTTTCTAGCATTGAGCATTCTCAAGTCTCCCTTCAAGGCTAGGTGTTGCATTCAAGTCAAGGATTCAACCATTGAAGAGGAGATTCATTCCAACATTCAACTTCATACAAGCAATTCTATCAACATTTATATCACAACCTCCCTTGAGGTGATTTACATTACAGTCTTTCATTTACATTTACTTGCAAGTACTTTCTTTCATCATTTGGTTAATTCCAAAACTGGGGTTTGAACTGAGGGCAAACCCCCATTCCCAACACCTTTCCCTCTCTTTTTTGTGTGTAGGTTGCAGGTGCGCAGCTGTACTTTCAGATTCGAGGTCCATTTGCAAAGGTGAAAAAACCCTTTTCGTTTCACGAATTTTTTGGAGGACCATGTACATTCCCGCCATGGTCCAGGCAACCTTTTGGATGTTCAAATCAAAATATGAGGAAACCTATGAGTCTCTAACTACACAACAACACCAAAATGCATTCAAAATACCATTTTACCCATCCAATAAAATTTGGGCAACATTTCCCCATAGAATACCCACATTTTCAAATTTTGGAAACATACAATTCGTAAATTTCTTAAACAATGAGATTCAAATTGGAAGGGTGTTTAAATTCATGTACTATAAACTATTAGCAACATATTAAGATCAATAAAATTGAGAAACAAGAGAGGAATCAAGAAATCCTACCTCAAACTTGATGAAAGCTTCAAACTTGGAATGCAACCCACACACAACAAATGAAGTTAAATCCTTCAAGCAGCCCCAAGCATTTGCTAACACCAATCTTTCAAACTAATCATACCCACAAAAATTTCCCTCAAGAAATCTTCCAAAATCCTCATTTCAAATTTCACGTGTAGCGTTTGTTGAGAGACAAGAGATAAAATTAGACTAAGCGTTTAAAATAATGAACTCAATTACAAAATATAATCCACTTTTTGAAGTGAAAATAAAATAATTGTAAAATAAATTTAAAATTCAAACATCAATTAGACTCCCAAAATGCCCCCCATGCTAAAATCATACAATTCTCATTAAATCAAATACATATAAGCCATACTACTCAATTAAATATTAAATTGCCATTATAGTATTAAAATATCATTAATATATGCATTATAATTTGTTTACTAAAGTTGGCGGTTATATATATTGTTATTTTATGACATTTGGCATGTGTGATGATATGCTTTTGCTTGGAAAAGGATTTCCTTTGATGAGGTTGTTTATGAGCGGGTACTTTCTTCTATGGAAAATTTCTTATCTCATACAGGCCAACGCTTTGCATTCTTTCTCATCATGAGATCCTCTCTTATTTATGGGCTATTTGAGGTTATTGTTGAGAATTATTTTCTTCTCATATGCTATGTGTTTCTTGTTAGTGAAGTTTATGTTTCATCATGGAATATCGGATTTCACTTCCCCGACAATCTTGGGAGGTAACTTGGTTGGAAGCTCAGTATAATATAGAGATGTTGTCTTTGGTCTTTTCTCTTAGTTGCTCACATATTGAAGGTGTCATTAGATCTATCATTGGTAATGATTGGCTTTAGTAAAAAAATCTTGCTTTATTCTTAGAAGTTGTTTCTCACTTTGTTAGTATTTCTATGGATTTATTATTGGATGTTGGTTTAATTCAAATTCTGTTTGAAAAGTATGTTGCCGATTTACTATTATTTCTTTTGTCTAACTATAGGCTAGAAGTTGGTCCCTCCCCATTGGTGGTTTTATCAGTTTTTCAAAATTTATGGCTAATAATTGTCTTCATGAGCTATTGTTTGTGGTTAGATCTGGTGTGCAGGGTGGCATGTTTCAAGATTCCATCACGGAACTTGGCAGTCCGTTGGCTTTTGTTGCTCCTAACATTGCATATGCTACTCTGAATCGGTTTGTGGGACTCTATACTTTGTTGGACCACCCTCTATCTTGTGATGATTGGCTTCCTTTGGATGTTCCTCCACTTCAAGTCGCTACTCCTATTATTGGGTTGCATAATCCTCTACCTTCTGCGGTTGATTCTTCTCGGGCTAATTTTTAGACTTCTCCACTAGAGGTTTCCTCACTTGGTGAGGATTTTGTGACAAACTCTTCTTCTCACTCTGATACTTTTGGAGCTTCTTCTTCTGACTATGGCCCTAATTCCGATGTATAGTTTTGTCTTGTCAAAAGTTTTTTTGCATTGCTGGTTTTTTCTAGCATAGGGGTGGTGGGTGGTTTTTTTCTTTTTGGGATATCTAGATCTTTTGGTTGGGACTCTATTTGGCAGGCTTATATGCACTCTATTTTGTGCCTTTAGGGTGCAAGTATTTTGTAAAACATTTATTTTAATTAATAAAAATTTTAGTGACCTTGGTCACTTTTATCAAAAAAAAAGTGACAATTTGTAACCAACTAACTATGCACAAACAACCTTTACTTGTCTCACACAATTATATGCATTAGGGTAACTAAACATTACCAAAATGATAATCGGAGGTGTAGTCGCATGTAATTAGGAAAAATCATCCAAATTTGGAACGATTGCTAGGGCTAGGTGACAAAATGGACAATGTGCTATCTCTTGTAACCAGTGTCAGGGATATGGGCACGCTCAGACCTATGGAGCCAGGTGAAGTTGATGCCTTATACCGGCATCAACCAAAACATGTAAATATGTGTGCATACATATATAATATAATATAATTGAAAGTAGGGTGCACCACTTGGGTGCCAATACAAAATAATTTGATATATGCATAGCCAGAATATAGCATATACAAAGTCAATCTTGGATCAAAATAAAGCAATGATATAATGCATACATGAGAGGCATTACAGTCTTGCAATAGATCCATCAACAACAAGGTCCCAAATCTAAAGAAAATATCCTCATCTTTGTTAATAATTTCAACCACATTGCAATTAGATGGGGGAGTAATATTGTCAATAAGATTCATAGCCCATAACTTAGAAGATAATGAATAAGGAATAGAGATGGTAGAGCCAAAAAATGAAAAAAAGAATTGTAGTCCCACCTTAGAAGTTGGGGATGAACCAGGTGGCCTCACACTTGTCACCATCCACCTCCACATGTTTTGACACCCCATGACCTCCAACTTCGCCTATGTGCTCTACTAGAAAAATTTCCCTCTCAAACACCATTTTTTTTTTTTATCAATAAAAGGCCAAGGCCAAAGAATTTTATTAATTTTTTAAAAATTGATAGAATTACATTTACACCTCCATTCGGTGTGGGCACCGGTAGAAAAGAATGGAGGGAAGAAAACCTCCGATCTAGCCCAGATCCCTCAAGGATCAGAGAAAATTAAGAATGCGATACAAAATGGAGATACAAGATCACAAAGCAAACATGTCCAGAATAATGAAGATTGTTTGTAGAAATCCTTTGTGTAAAGTTGAGTAGCAGATTGCCCATTTCTTGGGGTGATGCTGCCATTTGTGGGCGACAGTTCTTGCTATTCCTGAAACACAGGGTTAAGCATGCTCTGCTCCATATGCTGCACAAAATCTTGAGAAAATCTCTCACCATAATGTTAGGAAAAGGAAAACCGAACAGGTCAACTTATACAATATATCATACCTACCTGGATGGTCACCCTGATAGGATACACGGCTCAAAATATTAGTCTCAAAAAATCTCCAGAAACATAATGCAAGAGTGATTACCCATCAGAGAGCATAAACTCAATAAATATTAACGAGGCAAATTCCATAAGTATTCGTGCAAAGAGATCGCGGGGAGTTACCATCTTAAAGAATATACACAGCTTAACAAGATTACAAAGCTAAGTTAAAGCAACCTAGAGACATAAAAGCCTGAAAGCTTCTTAAGAACAAAACAAGAGACAAAACATCAAGAATATAGGGGACCAAAAAGGTAAAATAGAGATGAGGATAGCTAGGTAAGTGTTAGTCCTAAAAGAAGGCAATATATACATAAATAATAATACCTATATATCCATGATCACATATATCCGGGAGCGAGATATGCCAGCGCGTTTATATACCTATGCTCATTAATGTAAGGTATTGCCTCCTTCTAGTCTTAAAGCTTATCTTAGCAGAGCGGTGATGAACTTCAGAAAAGACTCATCGAAGACAGTAATTCCATCGACAAAAGATAACGAGGAAAGCGGAGATGGTTTTCATCAACGGGAAAAGGTTTTCGAGGAGATAATACCATCGGTGTAACATAAAAGGGCTCACCGAAAGGAAAGTTCTCGTTGAAAGAATAATTTCGATCAGACAAAAGGAAGCTACATCGATAAAAGATATCGATGAGGAAATAGGTTTCGAGGACACTAAAAGGCATGCCTCTGATACGCATGGTTTCACTGATGCACCTTTATCGGTGGAAGATGATAAGGGAGGATAAAGAAAGGCTTCGGTGAGACAATAGATCCATTCATCGACAGGGCATGATGATTTTGATGGAAGAAGTGTTTCGGTGGAAAAAATAAAGGAGGTCACCGAAGCCCAAGGTTTCTTCGACATAAAAACCCAATGGATATCAGATAGGTATCGGTGAGGAAACAGCCATAGTGACTGAATACCTCTCAAACACCATTTTAACTCTTATAACCCACAAATATGATTTTATGTTGACATATAAATCTATTGTCATTTATTTGAATGTCTTGGTCAAATTTCATGAATTCAGTGTTTGTATTGTACAAAATGCATTGCAATTTTATATAAACAACTTGTGATAGCATTAAACATTCAAATACAAAAAATAGACAAGTATGTAATTTCTTATAATTCTTAAGAATAATACATTTTTAACATAAATTGTTACACAATGTCTCATGAAATAACTTAATGATTGAAAGATGTAACTCTTTTTAAAAATATAAGCTATTTTTTCTCATTATTTATTGTATCATTATTGAAGATAAGTTTAAAGATCTTTATCAATGAGAATAAATTAAAATACATCAAAATTACCTATTCTTTATAAAATCATCAAAAGTGTGATTAATTATTATTACAAACATAAAAAAAATTAAAATCTATAAAAACATCTAAAGATACTATTCAATGAACAATAAACATAAACATAAACATTTATAACACTATTAACCTAATACTATATAAAAAAATAATTTAAAATCAAACCTTAAACAGTTTACAATTAAACAAATCAACTATACCAACCTCAAACATATAAACAATTTAAGAATTTAAACAAACCAATCATACAAACACACATAACATGAAGACCTCCAGATGTAGGATAATCAGCATCAACCTAACAATTATTTTATTTCAATGGCATTTATGCTTAAAAGATACAAAATGTTGTTCTTAATTTATTTGGTTGACTTTGTTTAATTTAAGATTGTTGGGATCAAGCATATTGGAGAGTCATGCTTGAGGTTGGTATACTTTTCAGGCATATCAATATAAATATATATGGGAGAGCCATGCTTGAGGTGGGTATATTTCAGGCATTTCAATATATATATTACACCCAGGTTCGAATCACCTCCTCTGAATTAGAATTTAAAAAACGAATTTGGTATATTTCAGGCATCTCAATGGAAAAAGAAAGGAAGGGACTCTAAAAAAAAAAAACCAACAAAAATCTTACATAATTAGAGTGGACTTTCAGTGCATTGAAATAATTATCAGCATACACATAACCCAGTTGTCATCAATATAAATGCAAGTCTAGGAGGAATTATTAGTTGCAGGTCAGAATGGGTTGTTCCAAATGGTTATGGTGCTGCTTCTTCATAGCTGTGCTGCTGCTAATGAAGGCTACTGCTCTTCAATTCACAGGTATTCTCTTCTGAACTTTTATAACTTCTTATGTTTTAATGGCTGAAAGTAAATAATCTGGATTACTGTATTACTTATTCAAGGAGCTTTATTTTTTTTATTGGCGTAATTAATGATATCAGATTTTTAGAATTGATTGTATTAGTTATTTGAAGCTTTTTTCTTATATTGGTACAATTAATGATATCAGATTTTTACAATTGATTTTGTTACTCCCGCTGTTTCTGGATAGATTTTGTTGATATCAACAAGATTTAATTTTAAAACAGCAGCGATCAACAAAATGGATTATAGAAACCACGTGACTAGATGAAAAAACTCTCACACAATCTAATTCAAAAATATCAACCATCAACAGAATAGATCATGATTAAATAAAAAAAATTCACACAATCTAATCTAAAAACAGCAGCATCATTAATGAAATAGATTACAGAAACAGTAGTGATCAATAAAATAGATTTCACACAATCTAATCGAAAAACAACATTACTCAAACACAACCAGCATTGATCAAACACAAACAGCATAGAATTCTTCAAATTTGATTCTAGTCATGTATTGAAATTTATTTGGATCTATCTGCATTGCAGAAGAGGATTTACAGGTGAGAGTTGAGGGAGAAGTTGGGAAAATGATGAGCAGTGAAGAAAGAAGAATTCGAATGAAAATTAGTATGAAAAGGCGAGTGAAGTGGCCGCCGTCTCCAAAAGCTAATCAATGGAGATCTCAAAAGTCTATTGATGACGAACCATCTGATTAAATTGGTTGTTAATGGCTGTTCTTTTTAATGGTATGATCATGATCATCTATTCTTTTGAGATTAAGAAATAAATGTTGATGGCTTCCATGGAACTGATTGGGTAACAGTTGGAGTGCTGCAACGCCCACTCTTCTTAAAATTGTAAATACTGATTTTTAGTTCTTATTCTGGTGTTGACTTGATTTGGGCATTTTGAATTAATAAATTAGATGGTCTCAAATAAACAAATTTTTATGTAATTTATTTTCGCTAATGCGTGATTATATATCTAAATTATAATTGTAAATTTGAATAGGTAGATACAATGATCAAAGACAACAATCAATCATATAGTATTCCTATAATGTTATGATGATATACTAGATAATGATGCTTTTCTTGTTAGGTGCTTAATGTGTGCTAAAAATATCCATTAGATCTTTCCATTGATTAAGGTTTTGTCCTTAAATACAACATCCTAACAATCAATTAAAAATATTTCACTCTTAATGTTAGCTCATGATGATTAAATGGAGAGAAGTATCTAAGCCCAATAATTAAAGTCTAAAAACAATAGAACTAGCTTGATTTTCACAAATTGTTGAACTTCACTTAGATCAATTCCACACTTCATGAATTCAGTTACATCGTGATTCTAAACCAAAGCTATTGTTAATGGATGTTTTGACACGCCCAACAACTCAATTCATAAGATCACTTCACCTCTCCTAAAAGGCAATTAATTTCCTACAAGGTCAATTTGACTCAAAGATCTTTATTGCTAGGCCATGGTGGTATAAGATGACTCCATGATTAATGTAGTTATGAATCCTTTTCTAAGAATGTTGTATAGAAACCTTGGAATACAATCAAGCCACAATTAATTTATATACAAATGATCAATGTTTCTAATTTAACTTTGTATTGATCAAAAGATTTATTGTCTTTTAAGTATTATCTTAGATTTGATTTTTAGAAATAAGTATTTATTTGCAAACCTTAGATCTAATATTTTATAATAGTAGCTTGCAAATTTTACAAGATACTTAATGCTTTAGATTTGTCGATTTGTAATCAACTAATTTAAAGAAATGTTGCTTTTTAAACATTATCATATTTAGTTTTAGTGATATTACTAGTTGCAAACCATAGATCTAGTCTTTTGAACAATAGATTTGTAAGCTTTATTTTCAAATTAATCTTATTCTAACCAAATCTAAAAGAAAAGAAAAAGGTGTTAGGGTTTAAAGAAAAGAAAATTTGTTTAGTAATGAATTTTATTTTCAATTCACTTGAAACAACAAAAACACATTTAAACTAGCTTTGCTTGATCTTACTCAAAGTAGTGCAAATATCTAAGAAACATTCAAACAAATCAAAGAAAACACATAAAATTACTATATTACAAAATGAAAATCTCATAAATCACCTCCCATAATGCATTAAATTGAAATATTTTCCTTTCAATATACCTTGAATTCCATCTTCATTTATATATTAAAATTTACTTCATTATTAAATAACCTCTGATTGAAAAAATTAGAACTACAAAGAAAATCTAACTATCAAAATGCCTAGCTTGCCACTCTACCACTATATACACAACCTCTTAGGTGCTAAATTTGATTCCCTTTTGTATCAACATTCACTATTCAAATATTCTAAGCCCAAACTAAAAATATGAAATAGGTCCACATGAAAAAAATATAAGTTTTACATTTTTAAAAAAATGAGTGGCACGATGCCCAAGGAATCTCATCCTTGCCCTCTATCTTTTGGTCATTGGCATCTTCAAGGATAGTTTTCCTCCCAAGTCATTTTCCCTTGTATGTATTCCATGAATGTCGTTAAGGACTCTTTCCTACTTTCATTTCTAGTCCAGAGGTATAATTTGAATTAAAGTGCTAAGTGAAGTAGACGTTGGAAATTTTGATGTTGCTTTATGCATTTCCTTGGTAATGTTTCTCAATTTCATTGAACAAAAACCTCAGTGGCATTGACATGTCAAATAAACTAAGAAGAAAACACAAGGGATTATTAAGATCTTGGTATATCACCTCATTGAAATGTTGCTCAAGGGTCATTGCATCATTAACATCTTGACCATTCAAATTAAAAAAAATATTAATTTAAATTAATTCCTGAATCTCTTATGATTTCCATCATATTAGTACTAATTATCTTGAGCCATACCTTATTCTAATGATTGTTCTCACAAATGGATAATTTTTATATATTTGTAATTAATTATGTATTTTCTATGTTCATGCCACTCTCACTTACAAATGTATTAGAGTTTATCTTTGACATCATGTCTAGGAAAGGAAGATTTTGGGTAATGGTTGTCTAAATTTATTCATCTTCCTTAACTTTGATAGTCATGGTCATAGCTCAATTGATCAATTTGGATCCATAGTCAAACAAAATGCTCATCCATTGCTTGGTTAATATCAAAATATATTTCATCTCATCCATGACTAAAGCTTCCTACTGTGATATCATGATTATAGTGGTGAGGGTTTTATTTTTTGATTGCAAAGGAATTACCAATTGTTTGATGATCTAAGTTAATTGATGGAATTGGTCTTTTAATTCTTTCTTGGTAGTGCCATCACAACAAAAATATTTGTTTACACACTTTGGATGTCCACATCCCTACCTAAGCTAATTTAATAATTTTGGAATTTCAATGGCAAGAACTCTATCTCACCCTTATCTACCAAGGGAGCATCAATTTTTAATCCTAGAGCTAGAGGCATCAATGACAATGAAATACAATGTTCTAGGTTTCTTCTTTGCTAGTGGTCTATCTACCATGACAAAAATGGTAGTCAAATTAGTAGAATAATATTCACAAGTTTTTTTTGCTTTTATGAATGTTTATACATATAATTTTTATATTCATTAAGTTAAATTTTTGGGTTATTTGTAGCCAACTTGTTTTAGATTAAACTTATATATCTACATTGTATTGTTCTAGATTTTAATTTTTTTAATTCTTCTAACTTTTATTCATTCTCATGCATTATCTTTTCAACCTATACCATATGACAATTGCTCTTTTGTGCTTCATCATCTTTTGAGACATGCTCTTCCTTATTCTTCAAGCCCCACTCCTCTTGTTCTTTATTTAGTATCAATTCATCATCTTTTTGTGTTATATAGATTAATCCCTAGCTTATTTTTGAGAAGTTTTTTATATGCCTTGTAATACACCCTTTTAGATTGGTCCAATTGCTCCTCAATTTTATGAGCTACCCTATCTATGTTATGAGCTACCCTATCTATGTTTGAAAATAGAGGAGAGTTGGGTGGATTGGGAGAAGAAGTCCTCTCAAGAGATAAAATCAAAGTATTTTACTTTTGAGAAAGTTTTCCCATGTTGTTTTCATGAGAATGAGATGCATGGCAGTAAAAGTCTTATTAAGAACAACTATTTCATGATCTAAGAGAAGTAATGGCTCCAAGAAAATGGATTGACGAATGCATAATAGATGGAGGTAGTAGTTGTCAACTAGAGGTTTATAATTAAAGTAGTATAACATGGGTTGAAATATGTATTTAGATTGGGAAGATAGAATCTTGACATCAAACTTTTCCTTATGAAGTGGGAACTTGAGATGCTAGAGTAGCAACAACATTGTATCTATCTTTGGAAGTTTCACTAACCTTAAATAGGACATTTCGATTTATTTTTTATTTGTTTTGTCTCTTCTTCTTACATTTATTTATCTTACAATAGTTTCCTTTCCTTTTCTTTAAATTTCTTCTTTGGTTCTTTCTATTTCTAATTTTCTAGCTTCTTAACCCTTCGCTTTTTTAGATCTTTGGTCTTTTACTTTTTTTTTTGCTCCTTTTCTTTTGGTTTATTTGGGTCCTTTCTTTTTTAAATTTTATTTCTTTTATTGTAACTTACCTTTCTCCATAAGTTTTTTTTGCTAGAGTCCTCTAATTCATTCACCTTTCTCTCAAGCCATTTCAAGATGAAATCAATTACTTTCTTATTTAATTTATTAAGTGGTGATTCTTCTTCTTTTATCGAATATATAGGAGGAATCAATAATTAATATATTTTTTTATCACACACAATTTCCAACAACCTTACCATCATCTTTTTTTTTTATCGATAATAAGAGTTTTGTTATTATATTTATATTGTAGAAAATAGGTAGTACATTTTCAGATAAAGTCCAACTTCTAACCCAAAAACCACCCAACAAAAATCCAGTCCAAACCACCCACATAAACCAAAAAAAACTACCATCCAAACCACCCTCCAAAACCGTCACCCCCAAACCATATCACAGTTTATTCAAGCTCAAAATATCACTCATTACAACATTATCATTTAAATTCAAACAAAATAACAACCTATGCACAAACTACCTCCTTAGAATACAACAGTTGATCAGAGAAAACATCCCAAGGCACAACCAAAGCACAAAATTCATTAAACCAAAACAGACTTAATTGGAAGTGTGTGGGGGAAAAAGTGACACTAAGCAAACATGCCCTAATCTCACTTTCAATCACACACTTGTGGAATACGAAAGAGCCTAGAGGTATCACACAATTGGCTACTTCTTTTTGTGGAAGAGAGAGCCACGAGCTACCTATTAGGATTTCTATTCCTTTGTTGCAAATGATAGATAAAATGATGCAAGTTCAACTACTAACCCTAAAGTGTAAGTATGAACTAGTAACAAGATTACAAGATTGAGATTAAGTGATGAAAAGTTGTAAACACAAGGATAAAAGGAGAATGCAGATGTGTACCTGGGGTTAAAATCTGAGTGGAAATGTTCGGGACGGGGGCACATGCGCCACTGACCTGATTCTGCACCTGAAACTGCTCCTTTTGGCAACCTGAAAGCTGTCGAAAAGTGTTGAAAACTATTGTTGTTTAAGGGACCAGGGCGCCCAGCGCCCCTGTCCCAGGGACTAGGGCGCCTAGCACCCCTGTCCTGTCAGGACCAGGGCGCCCCACACCCCTGTCCTAGGTTTCTGCTCTGCAATTTGGTGTGTTGTCCCGTCTCAGTCTGCTTCCGTCGGATCTCCAACTTGCGGCGTCCTTCGAATTCGGAAATCTGCACTTATATCTGAAAAAGGGTTGTAGGCGGCTATATAGGGTTTTGCCTTAATCAAACCCCCGCTTTGGTGATTTCCACCTCCACGAATAGCCAAGTTGTATTGTAAAAGTAGTGTGTGTGCAGACCTTGTGTGTGTGCAAGATCCTAAAATGAAAGTAAGCAAACTAGAGCAACCTAGAAAGTAAACCCTAATTGCTTGCAAATGATAATATAAATGCTCTAAATCAAGATGCAAAGTGATCTAAAGCATGAATACAAATGATATAATGAGGCTTATGCAAAGACATGAAAACAACATGAAATCATACCCAACCCCAAGGGAGGGGTACAAGCCAATCTTCAGTCGGTGATCCCCTATTGCTCTTCAATGTCTTCAAAGCCCTAAATGGATGAATGAAATTGATGAATGCTTGATGGATGGATGTTGAATGTTGTTGAAGTCTTCAAAGATCTGCTCTTTCGCTGCATAGAAGGCCCCTGAAACCAAAAATTCTCGATTCCTTTCAAATGAAGAAAGAGAGCTCTTATATATGAAACCCTAGGTCTTAATTTCAACTTTTGGCCGACCTAGAGATTGAATCTCCCGCAAATTTCTTGGGGTTAAGCTTTATTTTATGATTGGATCGCGCTCCTAAAATTTTGGGAAAAATGTCTGGGACCATGTGCACGCTGGGCGCCATGGTCCCGACAACTTTTCACCAAATTTTTAGGGCCGTCGGATATGATGATTTTAGAGAGAATCCTGAAGTTACAGCTGATTTCGAGATGTTTTGACCCCCGAAATCAAGCCCCCAAGTTCAAAACAGGACCTAACTAGGGTTTTTGATTAAATGATGTATTAGAGGAATAAAATGAAAGGGGCACACTTTAGTGAAAAGGGCCCAACTTTATGATATGGGAGATGATAAAATAGAACCTTAGACCTAATTAATTTAATTAATTAAGTGCTAAAGGGGGAATGCAATGCAAAATGCAAAACGCGCCAAGGCGGGTGCTAAACTAGGTGTGAAATTGTACCACCCTAGCAAGTGCGTACAATTTACGACGCTACATTTAGCCCCCACTTTAGCGGTCATATGAACACTACGTGCATATGCAAGCTAAAGTACAGAAAAGTAAACATTATTTGAAAAAGGATATATCGATAAGTCTGTCGAACGAAGCCCCCAGCGGTATCTGCAGTACATAGTTAGGAACCGCACCCTACAAAACACACGTTAGATCACAAAATCACCTAATGCTTACTAAGGAAGGTGATGAAAATTCGAGGGTAGCTATATGCCCCCCCCTGTTTCGGCTTGCTAATTTTAGTGAGTTGAAACAGGGTATCATGTTTACCACTTCGAATTGTTAAAGAATATTGATGACAAATGCTCACAAGAAGATTTGATATGAGATCAGAAACTAATGGAGAATCATTTGGTAAGAAAGAGGACTAAATCTCAATTCCAACACAACAAAGAGTGTGAGGATTTGAGAGTTCTCTAACACAAGATGAAGGATGTAAATGGAAACAAAATGCAAAGAGAAGAAAAGAAAGGAAAAAAAGCATGAATACACACATTGGTGATCCATGAGAAGAATAGTGAGAGAGAAAACATGGACTTCTCGCCCCTAGATCTTGTCTAGGTGATCCATGGGAAAAGGGACATGGAAAACTAGCCCCTAGAGTTTGTCTAGGTGATCCATGTAAGGGAGGAGAGTGAGAAAGTCTAGCCTTATGCCGCTAGTTCCACTCAACCTCGTGCATGTGTGTGTAAGGGAGGTTAGAAGCACCTCATAGGAGTCTATGCCCGAGTATGCTACAACCTGTATATGTATAGTACAAAAGCGTGACATCTTGCTCTAAGAGTCTGTGCTCTGGTTCCAAGAATAATCACCTTGCATAAAAGATAAATGGAGACATCTCGCTCTAAGAGTCTGTGTTCTGGTTCTGAGAATGACCCATTGCTCAAAAAGTGTAATGTTTATGTCATAAGTAAAGTAGAACAAGGATACCTACCTTCATCACAAAAGAAGATACCCCAAAAATGCAACAATGTCATAGATCCAAGCAAGAGAGTTTTGCACTCTTTAAGCCAGGATAAGATAGTTGAAAAGGGATATCTTGTAGTATGTGTAAAGGAGATCCTTAGAGGAGAAGAGATCTTTGTACAAAAGACACCTATCCCCGAGAGGAATTGTCTTAGACAAATATAACATCTTCTAGAATAAAACAAAGAAGAGAATAAGAATGCAATACTTCCTTCTTTTGCGAGGTGAAAGTGATTCTTAATGAAGGATGACGCTCTTTTTAACCCAATTGGGAGAGTGAATTCATTATGGATGTATTTTACCAAGTGCAAAAGAGGTTGTAGTCAAGGACTTACACCTCTTGTAAGAGAGAATCCTTGAACAAACAACAACAAATGCATACAAGGAATAACATCAAGTAATAAAGTTCACACCATCCACGAAATAGGAAAAAGTGGATCCTTAGATAAAAATAAGGAAAGATCATTGCCTCCCAAGGATAAGGATAATGAGAAGGACTTACACAATCTTCTAGGGAGAGATTTAGACATAAGCAAAATGTACTACATACTCACATGAATTCATGCAAGCAAGACGTTAGTGTATGTAAAATGCTCCTCACAAGAAGTGGGTAGGATAAGAAAGAGAATACACATCTTCTCCCATATCTAGGAAAAGAGGATTCTAAAGAAAGGATGATCAATATTTCCACACTATTACCCCAAAGGGAAATTTTAACCATAAAAAGAAGAGATGTATGAAATCACTCATGTCCCCATAGGAACAAGAACTAACATAGAAAATTAGGCTATTATGTTGCTTCAAAAATATGATTGCACTTGAAATTGTACCATCATGAATGACAATGAGCCCCCAGTAAATGAGCTACCAATGTCACATAATGATGAGCAACATAATAGCCATTAATGTTATTTAAAGACATGATAGACTGAATGAGGTATTTGAATATGACATGCTAAATGCTCAACTATAAGTGAGATCAAAAACATGTATAAAATGATAAAAATTGAAGAAGAAAAGTCACAAGAAATCTTAGAAGAGGGATGAGTGTAATTTATTAGAGCCTTATCCCTAGAGGAAAGGACTTTATGATGAATAGGAGATAAAGATTCATAAGTGGATTTAGAAATTTGAGGGGATTCATAAAGAGATTTGTTCATCGCCAAGATTTCCTTATGAGGGGAATGAGAGTTGATAGAAGTAGAAGATGATTTAGTTGAAGTGAGATCATCATCACTACTAAATATAGCATTCACATTGAGAGATGGTCTTTTAGATGCTTTGGTGGGCTTAGAAAGATTATATCCAAGTCCAAATGAATATTCATGCATGTTATGTTCTAAAGGAACTTTAATTCCTTGTTCATTTGCGCCACAACCATTTCCACTATAGCCACTCTTAGCCAAAATATGAAAACCACGACCATAACGATTAGCCATTTCAGAAAGAAAAGGTGGTTTTTCATAAGACAAAGAATCAAATTCTTCAGAATTAGAGGTGTGAGGAGAAGAAGTTTGAGAAGCAGCCACAAAATTATTGCTCATAGGTTCAGGTAAGACTTGTTGGTGTAAATAATCATTCATCATGGATATTATTACACTTACTTAAGTTTACTTAGGATAATGCATTTCATAGTAGTTTGGATATGAGACACTTGGGTGTTTGTGCCACATTGGGATAGTGTGTGTAGGAGAAATTCCACCTCTTATGGTGTTGATCTTGTTATTACACTATCATATCCACTTATTGTGGAGTGATAATTCCACCTTCGGTGGGTGATCCACCTCATGTGGAATATTATATTATTTCTCCTACCTACCCACACCTATTTCCTACCTACCCTTGTTTCTTATTGAGCCACATGTCATATTTGTGTGCTCATACATATCCCTAGCCTTGCCTATATAAGCAGGCTCATCTACATTGTAAACAACAATTGTTGATCATTTTCTATTGATGAGAATACAGTTTATTCTTGTCCCATATTATGTCTCTATCTTGTACATTTCATTGATCTCTTGATCTTGGCAAAATCCAACATGGTATCAGAGCTTTTGGAGCTTCATTGATTCGTCTTGAAGAGGCATTATTGCAACGTCAAGAGGCAGATCTGAGGAGCATCATCATTTGGAGGCGTCCTAGACCAGATCCGACCTCTCCATTGCATCTGGAAGACCGTTTCCATGAGTTTTGGTTATAAAGTTGGCCTATTTTGGTGAGAAAAATTTTTCCTCCATTTTTGCCCTATTCGTACAGATTTTCGAAAAATAATTATTTATTTTCGAAAAATAATTTTCCTTTTGTCTGAAAATTTTTTCAAAAAATTGAAAAATCAAAAAAATTGAAAAAAAAAAATCGAAAAATTTTTTCAAAAAAAAGGGGGAGAAAAATCAAAAAAAAAAAAAAAAAACATTTGTTTGGGGGTCCGCAGACCCCCGTACCCCCGCGTGACCCATACCCTGCAGGTCAGACACCGCGCACGTACCTGTCTGACGCCTCCGGTACCCGAGCGACCGTCCCGCGCCGCCATCTGCACGCAGCTCCCCGGCAGCCGCTCCTCCAGCGGCCCCCGCAGCTGCCGCCCGCACGGACCCCGACGCCAGCCGCTGCCACATCGCTGTCGCGCCGGCACCTCCGCTCCAGCCACCAGCAGCTCCTCCCGCCGGCAACAGCTCCTCCGCCCGGCGCCGCTCCCGCTTCCACAGGTTCCCGCAGACAGAGCTTCGCCACCTCCCACCACGCCGCGTTCGTACGACGCCGCTCCGACTACCGTGAACCGCCGGCGACACACAGACCTCGCCAGGCTCCGACAACCTGGATCAGACAGCGCCACGTGGCCAGAAACTGCCATCTGTATGCCAAGTCAACACCCACGTCAACCGTACGGACGCCACATCAACCTGCACAGTCAGCCTGCCACGCAATCTGTCCGTACAGTACGGACGACCAGTCAGCCAGAGAGGCGAAGTTTTTGCGACGGTCATACGGCCATCAAATTTAATCCAGTGAATTGCTAATGTTAGCGCCACATCAGCAGGGTTTGAAAATTTTTGGACCCCCTCTCATTTGCATTTTTGATTTTGCAGTTCAACTTCAAATGGCCATAACTTGCTCATTTTTGCTCCTTTTTGGGTGCAATTTTTTTTTAAATGGGCTAGAATTTCGTGCTCTCTGCAGTGGTGAAAGAATTTTTTGATTTTGGTGCATGGATTTTTCAGAAAATGCAGTTTTTGGTGACTGTCCCTGAGTAATCCCAGTTTTTGCAACTTCAGAGGCTTCGTTTGGGGTCATCCGACCTCCTTTTTAGGTGTCATTTTTTTTGAAAGTGCGTATTTTTTCATCTACTTTCACATGATGCTATTAGATTGATGTCATTGTAAGTAGAAATTGTACTTTCAGATCTTGGCCTTTTTTTGCTATCTTGGTACTTGTATATTTGCTTCAATCTCAGTTAGATTCATTGCACTATTGATTGAAGTCTCTTGTATCTCATTTGAGAAGTTGTAAAATTTGCATCATAAGTCCACTTTGTCTTGTTTTGCAAGTGGCTCATTGTAATCACACTAAGTATAAAGTGCCAAAATCATCACTTTTGGGGGGGTACTTTGATTGATTGAATTTGGGGGGTGTCTCTTGTGCTTTTGTGCTCTTGTGTTCTTTCCTTTTTGCTGCTATGGTTTCTTCTAAGTTTCCTCTCTTAACTCCACATAACTATGCTACTTGGAAAATTGATGCATGGAGTAAACTTATGGAAAAAGGACTCACTCATTACATTGATGGAACTATTGTTGCTCCAGCTGATCCTAAGGTTGATCCAGTTGGTCACTTAGATTGGCTCACTAAAAATATCATGGCAATTGGTACCTTTAAAAAGTATGTATCAAAGGATCTCATTTTTCATATTGAGAAATGTACTCTAATCAAGGATGCTTGGCAAAAGTTTCAAGACTTGTATGGTCAAGTTGATGAGATTAGGGTATATCAAATTGATAGTGATCTCACCATGTTAGATCCCAAGAACTTTGATACTATACAAGATTATGTCACTAAGGCAAATGAGTTGAGGGCACAACTCAAAGATTGTGGCATTGATAAAAAGGATACTCAATTGATATTCAACTTGATAGGGAAGCTTCCACAAGAATAGGAAGCATTTGTTTCTAGTTTCCAAACTCATAGGATGACAATGGGTTCAAGCTACAAAATGCCTACATTTGATGCTTTCAATGAAATGTTGATGATGGAACAAACTAAGTTGATAAGCATGGGCATTCTTAAGGCTTCTTCTAAGTCTCAAGCATTAGTGGCAAATCAAGGGAACAAAGGAAATCAAGGAAAGGACAACTCAAACAAGAAGAAATGGCAATCAAAGCCTAAAGAAAAAGCATCATCTTCTCCACAACAAGGAGATTCATCCTCTTCCAAGAGAGATAATTCACCCAAGAGAGAGAGACCTACTTGTGCTTATTGTAAAAAGATTGGTCATGAGGAACATCGTTGCCATACTAAGAAGATTGATGAGCTTACACATATCATCAAAAAGCATAACATTGATTTGCCTAAAGTCTACAAGAAGGATGATTCATCAACTTCCACTTCCTCACATTCAAAAGGAAAAGGGCAAGCATTCATGGCTTCTACAAGTGGAAAAACTCACTCTTTTGGAACAAGAAAAGGAAAAGCTCTATGTGCTACTATCAGTCATGATTCAGAGAGATGGCTTCTAGATTCAGGGGCTTCTCATCATATGGCATCTTCATAGTCTATGTTCTCTACATTTGAGCCTTGCACCATGCCACAGATTTTGATGGGCAATCATACATACATGGATGTGATTGGGAAAGGATCTATTGACATTGGGGATAACTCCTTCAATGATGTGTTGTGTGTACCCCACTTGACAAACAATCTCCTTTCTATCTATCAAATCACACATGGCACAACTAAGAGAGTTGTGGAGTTCACACCTGACTCGGTTTTTATTAGAGACATGGAGACTAGAGCTATCATTGCAATTGGGGTGGTTGATCATGCATCTCGGTTATACTCCTTTTCAGATTTTGTTGATGATGATGATTTCACATTTGATGATTCTACACATGATGATCACACTTATTGTGATGGTTCAGATTTTGAGGAGAACTTTGGACACTTGAACATGGGGATTCTCACATGTAACCCCATTCTTGAGTCTTGTATTTCATCTTCTCATATTGATATCACATCACCTATTGCACCTGATGATAGTGCGACAGTTTTGCCTTCATGTGATTCAGTGCAGCAGGATATACATTGTCTTCCAGCTTCAGATTCATGGGATGATTACATGACAGATATTGCAGGTTTGTTTGTGGAATCCTACATTGCAGATTTGGGAGACATCATTGATGACATTCATCTTCTCTTTGATGAAGATGATCCTTCTTTGATTGTTGCGAGGGCACACTCTGACCCTCTTGTTCATTCTCTACATGATCATTCTTTCAAGGTTGACATGATTGTGGATACTTATGTACAGCAGTTGGAGGAGGTCTCTTTATTCTTTGAGGAGACACATGAGTCTTTGGATATTGTTCTACATTCATCTTCACTAGATGTTGGAGTTCCTTTTTCAGTAGTGTGGAGCAGTTCACCACCTTTGGAGGGGGTATCTTTCAGCATCGACATGGGGACACTTGAGCAGTTTTCAGAGATTCCTTTCATCATGAGTTTTCTTCATACATCTTCCCTTCATGATTGGGGAGACTTCATGGATACACCTTTGGTTTTGTTTCTTCCTAAGGGGAGGAATGTTGTTCGACGTTCATGGAGCAGTTTCTTCATACATTGAGCTTCTATCATTGGTGCAGATTCTTCATTGAGGGAGGATCACAGTTTGACTTCTCTTCTTCTCTCATATGGGGGGGACTATTTCCTCACATGGGGTTTTGTTCCTCACATACTTCTTTGAGAGTTCTCTTGTATAGCTTTCATCTCTCTTTTGGGGGAGGGTTTTTTCCCATTGGGTTTTTCTCTCTTTCCCCACTTTGTGAGAGATTTCATTGCATTGGTTTGCATGCATTTGCATTTGTGCATGGGTACCTAACATGGCCTCGTAGCCGGGACCCATCTTGCATTGCTTAGTTGCATTGTAGACTTAAGTGCATTCCCCTAAGTTGCACTTAAGGGGGGGTGTTGGTGTAAATAATCATTCATCATGGATATTATTACACTTACTTAAGTTTACTTAGGATAATGCATTTCATAGTAGTTTGGATATGAGACACTTGGGTGCTTGTGCCACATTGGGATAGTGTGTGTAGGAGAAATTCCACCTCTTATGGTGTTGATCTTGTTATTACACTATCATATCCACTTATTGTGGAGTGATAATTCCACCTTCGGTGGGTGATCCACCTCATGTGGAATATTATATTATTTCTCCTACCTACCCACACCTATTTCCTACCTACCCTTGTTTCTTATTGAGCCACATGTCATATTTGTGTGCTCATACATATCCGTAGCCTTGCCTATATAAGCAGGCTCATCTACATTGTAAACAACAATTGTTGATCATTTTCTATTGATGAGAATACAGTTTATTCTTGTCCCATATTATGTCTCTATCTTGTACATTTCATTGATCTCTTGATCTTGGCAAAATCCAACAAGACTGATTGATCTCTAGTTTCTTCCTTCTTTTTAACTTTAAGCTCTCTAGGAGGAACCCTATACTCACCTACAAAGGTGGGATTGAAATCAAGAGATCCCCAATCATCTTTTGCGAGAACCTTCTCAAGAGCAAAAGCCTTTTCATGTGTAGATTCAAGTTGAGAAGAATCTTCTTCAGGAACTTCAGACTCATCCAAAGAATTTTGATTATCAGAGGGTGATGATTCATCTATAGGTATCTTGTTTAACGAGTCATCACTAGAAGAGGAAGGCTTAGAAGAACTCCCTTTGGAAGTAGATGTTTGCAAACAAGCTTGAAAATTAGTATCACCTATCAAGGTATATGTCTTATTATTATAAATAAATTTAACTTGTCTATGTAATGTAGAGGGGACAGCTTGCATACTGTGAATCCAAGGTCTCCCTAATAACAAGTTGTATGTTAGATTTCCCGACATAACATGGATAGGAGTAGGCAAAGTAACAGGTCCCACTGTGATGGGTAAGGTGATAATACCTAATGAAGACTTAGCCACATTATCAAAGCCTCAGATGGGACGAGAGTCAGGCTCAATAAGGGATGTATCCACATTCATCTTATGCAATAGATTAATGCTACACACATTAAGGCCAGAGCCATTATCTACCAGTGTTCGTCTTATAGCAGTGTCATTTATGATAACCACAATCATCAAGGGATCATATTGATGTTGAATTTCACTAGTAGGCAATTCATCTTGAGTAAACACAATTTGAGCTTTAGGATTCATCACAGAGTTAACCAAAGATACTATATTACTGGATGTATTAGGTGGAGGAACATTCAAACCTTTCAAGGCATCTTGTAACAATCCATGATGAGCAGAAGAAGTTTGGATCAAATCCCAAAGGGATATCTTTGCCGGAGTAGTTTTAAGTTGTTCAATAAGATCATAGTCCTTACTAAGCATTTGTGAAATACGAGGAGCTTGAGGAAGAATAGGTTGGGAAGGAGGAAGTGAAGTTGGGATAACTGGAGGAGGATTAGGTTGCCTATTGTTTCTTGTGTTATAGGTATGAGCAACCACATTATAACTCTCTCTAGTCAGTTTCATAGCATACTCATAAGGGCTCTTAGTAGAATAACCTCCTTGCACAGTAATAATAGGTTTCTTAGGAGTGCAAAAATAATCATTAGCATAACCATCTTGGACCACTAAGATAGGCTTATTTAAAGGTTGAGAATTTTGAGAAGGACAAGCACCTTGGACAGTGAAGAGAGGTTTGTTAGGTGTTTCATTCACACGTATCAAATTGATTAAGGATGGTTTAGAGGAATGAACAAAAGTGTTGGAAGAATTATTGATAGTCTTCTCTTGCACTAAAATCTTATCATAGATTAAATTAATTTTAGGAGAGAGACAAGGGGTAGGCATTGATGTTCCAGTAGGAAGAGTAATACTAGGAAAGGTCATATCATCCTCTATCATCAAAGGATCTACATGGGGAATAAACTCTCTAGGAGAAGGATCAACATTACTCTCTAAAGTCTCACTTTTGAGAGGGAGATCTTTGAAAGAGATGTTAACCATCTGGCTTTGAACTAGGGTATCCTTATGAGTAGAACCAAGTTGAGGAGAGGGAGATGCTTTATTTTTAGAGAGAGAATAATTGAGATTCAAGGAAGGTGAGAAACTATCAAGGAAGCTTTCAATCTTGATTTCATCCCCTTTGGCTAGGGTTCTCTCATGGGGTATAGAATAATCTATACCTTCTTCTAATGGTTCATCCCAAATATTGAAGTTGTTGAAAGGAATGTTTGAAGTATTGTTAATTTCGGGAGAGGAGATGACATTGTTTATTAATTCCTCATCCTTGGGAGGGAGAGCATCAATAGATGTGTTAAACTCATCCTCTTTCCTCAAAATATGTTCAATATGATCTTTAGGGGAGAGAGAATTAAGGAAATTGCTTATTATTTCATCTTCTTTCTCTAAAGGATGCTTATGGGTAAGACAAACTTTAGGAGAAGGGTAAGCATTTATCATTAATTCATCATCTCTAGTGGGAATTTTGTTGGAAAAGGAAATGCCATCACTAGGAAATGTAGGGATTATGTCATCTTCTTGCACAAAAGGATCCTCATGAAGGGAGTGTTTTTTAGGAGGAACATGAACATATTTCTCCAAAGATTCATGCTTAGGAAGGAGATCTTTGAAAGAAGTGTTCATAACCTCTTGTTGCACTAGCATGCCCCCATTGGAAGGACCAACTTTAGGGGAAAATAAGTCAATATCCATCAATACCTTTTCAATTAGAGAGGCATCATGTAGGGAAGGTGAAGTAACATTAAGAAAGGTGTTTATGATATCATTCTCTTCCTCTAGGATAGCTAAATAGGAAGGGCACATTTTAGGAGAATTGTCAAGATCACTCTTAAAGTCTTCATCCTTAGAGCATGGGAGAGTCTCAAAGGGATTGGTAGAAACTCTTTTAGGCACTAAAATGTTGTTATAGATGGGGGGAGGTTCTTTAGGAGAAGGAAAAATTGAAACAAGGGAAGCTAACCCATTATCACATCTATGAAATGAATGCATCATGACAACAATTTTCCTTTTTCAAATGATAACACATGCAAAATAGAAGGAAATGTTTAATTTTAACCAATGCAAACACTTAGAATGTAGATTTACAAAATGAAATTTATGATTCAAATGAGTTCCTAAATCAGATTTGAAATTATTGATCCCAATTAAGCTATCCACAAGTTCAACTTTAGGGTTTTAGCAAAAATTTCCTCTAAATTTTTGAATCTTGCAAGAAATTAAGACTTGTAAATACAAATTTGAATTTGAAATAGCATAAACACTCAAATTTGAAAACATAAATCAGAATTAGAGAAGATTGGAGTTTCACGTCGGGTTCACCAAAATGTGTGGGGGAAAAAGTGACACTAAGCAAACATGCCCTAATCTCACTTTCAATCACACACTTGTGGAATACGAAAGAGCCTAGAGGTATCACACAATTGGCTACTTCTTTTTGTGGAAGAGAGAGCCACGGGCTACCTATTAGGATTTCTATTCCTTTGTTGCAAATGATAGATAAAATGATGCAAGTTCAACTACTAACCCTAAAGTGTAAGTATGAACTAGTAACAAGATTACAAGATTGAGATTAAGTGATGAAAAGTTGTAAACACAAGGATAAAAGGAGAATGCAGATGTGTACCTGGGGTTAAAATCTGAGTGGAAATGTTCGGGACGGGGGCGCATGCGCCACTGACCTGATTCTGCACCTGAAACTGCTCCTTTTGGCAACCTGAAAGCTGTCGAAAAGTGTTGAAAACTGTTGTTGTCTAAGGGGACTAGGGCGCCCAGCGCCCCTGTCCCAGGGACCAGGGTGCCCCACGCCCCTGTCCTAGGTTTCTACTCTGCAATTTGGTGTGTTGTCCCGTCTCAGTCTGCTTCTGTCGGATCTGCAACTTGCAGCGTCCTTCGAATTCGAAAATCTGCACTTATATCTGAAAAAGGGTTGTAGGCGGCTATATAGGGTTTTGCCTTAGTCAAACCCCCGCTTTGGTGATTTCCACCTCCACGAATAGCCAAGTTGTATTGTAAAAGTAGTGTGTGTGCAGACCTTGTGTGTGTGCAAGATCCTAAAATGAAAGTAAGCAAACTAGAGCAACCTAGAAAGTAAACCCTAATTGCTTGCAAATGATAATGTAAATGCTCTAAATCAAGATGCAAAGTGATCTAAAGCATGAATACAAATGATATAATGAGGCTTATGCAAAGACATGAAAACAACATGAAATCATACCCAACCCCAAGGGAGGGGTACAAGCCAATCTTCAGTCGGTGATCCCCTATTGCTCTTCAATGTCTTCAAAGCCCTAAATGGATGAATGAAATTGATGAATGCTTGATGGATGGATGTTGAATGTTGTTGAAGTCTTCAAAGATCTGCTCTTTCGCTGCATAGAAGGCCCCTGAAACCAAAAATTCTCGATTCCTTTCAAATGAAGAAAGAGAGCTCTTATATATGAAACCCTAGGTCTTAATTTCAACTTTTGGCCGACCTAGAGATTGAATCTCCCGTCAATTTCTTGGGGTTAAGCTTTATTTTATGATTGGATCGCGCTCCTAAAATTTCGGGAAAAATGTCCGGGACCATGTGCACGCCGGGCGCCATGGTCCCGACAACTTTTCACCAAATTTTCAGGGCCGTCGGATATGATGATTTGAGAGAGAATCCCGAAGTTACAGCTGATTTCGAGATGTTTTGACCCCCGAAATCAAGCCCCCAAGTTCAAAACAAGACCTAACTAGGGTTTTTGATTAAATGATGTATTAGAGGAATAAAATGAAAGGGGCACACTTTAGTGAAAAGGGCCCAACTTTATGATATGGGAGATGATAAAATAGAACCTTAGACCTAATTAATTTAATTAATTAAGTGCTAAAGGGGGAATGCAATGCAAAATGCAAAACGCGCCAAGGCGGGTGCTAAACTAGGTGTGAAATTGTACCACCCTAGCAAGTGCGTACAATTTACGACGCTACAGGAACTACCAAGGATTAGAGCAAGGGTGTGTTCGTCGCCCATCTTCTTCTTCCTCAACTGCAACACTCTGCCCTCCACCAATCTCACCTCCTCTTGAGCATGTTGCAAAGCCACCTCAACCTCCATTAACTAGACGAATACCTTCAAGGCTTCCCACCCTCTTCATGCCAACTCCCTACAACGCGCCTTTACACCATCTTCTTGCCACCTTATAAAAGACAGACATTTTATAGGGACCTCTTGATGAAAATTTTTTATTCCTTCACACACATGAAACCCAACACCTGGTACCGCCCACTCAAATATCGAGTCCATTCCCAAGAGGAATTCCTTGGGGATGATTACTTCCATCACCTTTTTTATAGGTTCCATTGAGCTTTCCAAATCCAAACCCCATGCCATGATGAGGGAATAAACTTACAGGTTTGTTTTATATCTATGGTTCACAACTCCGAACTCCTCACCTGAAATCATCTTCACACTCTTCATCAGTCTCTCGTCCTTAAACAAAAACATCCCCCTCAGCTGCTTGTCTAAGACATGCCCAAGGAAAGGACGCGTCTGCTTCTTTGTTTTCCGATTGAAGTTGGCTTCCATAGCTCTCTATACCTATAGTGCCACAATATTTCACCAACCGAAACCTACAAAAAACTCCACTTCGATGCTATAGAAAAATTGAGAGAGAGAGAGAGAATGAGGAAAACAACTCAAAAGCAAGCACCAAGATCGAAGAAATGTCACATCAACATTAATGTTCTATATAAACATCCCTTTGTCTCCCTTCTCTTCTTATTTATTAGGCACTCGTATGCATTTCAAAAACATGTTCATTAATGCATGATAATTAATTCTTCGCACCTATCAATAACTATTTAAAGCATTTGCTACCATTACATTGTGTCAGTCGTGATGCCACCTCACTCCTAGTAACTCAACCTCTTTCCTTCTGCAATTAACTCCATAGAATATCGAGAAGAGAAAGAAAGAACATAACCAACCTCGTGCAAAAAACCAATTGCAATTAGATGCCAACTAAGCCAGCCAAAGTACATCCTCATCAATGCTACCCCACCACCAGGTTGCAAAAGGATCTTATTCACATGCCACATTGGAAAAAAAAGTCTGCCACCCCATCCCCTGCCCTCTTAAAACCTTACCATCATCATTGATTTCATTAGGAACTTCTAATATTTTGAAAGATTCCAATTGAAACATGGTCATTATTTTAAAAAAATCGCTACTTTACATTATTCACATTATGTGAACATAAAAATTTACCCAAAATCCCTTTAGATTCAAAACAATCATCTATCATCATGCTAAAATTCTATCTCTATATTTTTTGCATCTAAGGACCTAGCTAATAACAAAGAAAAGAAAGTATACACATTTTAATGATGATGAAGAAACAAACTCGAGTTCTATGATTCTCTTCTAGGTTATTGTTTGTCACAAAGCTCTCTTGTTAGCTCTAGAATTATAACTTTATCACTAACATATTTGGATAATTTAAAGTTTTTTCCAACAAATCTTCATATTCTAATATAAGTAAACTTGATAAATTTATTAAATAAATTTTATTTATTTAAAATATATTTGATGGCCTCTAGAGACAACTATTTGTTCATGTCCACTTCTAGACCTCTCATAAGGAAAAATAGAAAGGCAACATTTTCTCTTTTGAAACTCTTTGCACAATCTTTGAGCTCCAACTAGGGGTAGTGTTTGTATGTTATAGTTTGTCCCTAGAATCTCCCCTATGATGAAAACCTGGTAGGATTGAGAGGGGGGGTGAATCAGTTCGGAACTTCAAAATCAGTTATTAATTAACAACATCAACTTATTTAGCAATTGCACATAAAAATAAAACATCAACACATGAACACATGAACACCAGTTTTACATGGAAAACCCAAACAAGGAAAAACCATGGTGAGAATCTAACTCGCAATATGAATAATAATGTTTACAATATTTTAGGTTTACGACCAAGGAGCACCAACACCTAAAGGACTTGCAAAACTAAGGCACACAACCTTAGGCAAGATACAAATAGGACTTGCATAACTGAATAAAACTTCTCTAGGACAAGATACAAACTGCTAGCGAAGGACTCATTGTCAATCATCAACGAATGAAATCTAGATGAATTGAAATTGAGAAGGATTCTTTGATCATGAAATTATCCTTGAACAACTGAATCAAGCGAACCACACTCATGGAAAACATCTCTAATACTCTTCATTGTCACAACACATTATCTTACAGAATATATTGGCTTCAAACCTCTTCTCAAACTATCTTTTGCATCACCACAAACTCAAATCTGCTTGCAAATCATTCACATACACTTCTCATCCACACTCAATTCATCCATCCACACATCTTAAATATGAGATACAAGATTGAAATCCTCATTGAGGGTTGGCCAAAATAGAATAAGCAATTCACAAAATAAACCACCCAAACCTAAACTACTTAGATCAATCCACTCTAGGAGAAAGAGGGAACCAAAATATATCATAATGCATCCTTCCATGATTGATCCAACAATCCAAACATGCTAACACATACTCCAAAGGGCGTTACCAAATGTAACGTGTAGACATAATCAACGAGTCAACCACATAACCTCTTCCAATGTGCAATAATCCATGTGGATCTCCATACGCCAAGGTGAGACACAAATTAACATCTCAACACATATTTGAACCACAATAATATGATTCATTAAACTGCAATACAATTGGCAACATATCCGGAGGGCACCAAAAGCATTTTGGACCACCCTAAATACAGAATGACACAACCAACACCAAAAGTATATCCGAACCAACATCCATCTAGATAACTAAGTCTGAAAAAGCATATCCGAACCAACATCCATCCAAATAACTAGGTTTGACATCAATGACAACCATACAAGCTCATGCTATCAACAAACTCCAACAATCTCCAACACCCTAATTGTAAGGACCCACTAGTCCTAACCTTAGGTCCTAACTATCACAATTAAATCCTATTAAAGTCTAACATACATTTATACAAATGAGTATAAATTATCATTAATATAAGTGCAAGATTTATCATTCATATGTAAGGAATATAAAGATGAAGCAAACATAAATTATATGTCACGTGCATGTAAAAACTACAAAATGTCATGCAAATTAATGATTAACGTAAAACCCTTAGTTATTGTGCATATGATTAATGTAAACTTAGAAAAATTAAATCAATATAACCATTCATCCTAAGCATTAAGAATTCATAAAGGAAATAAAAGAAAACTCATCAAAACAAACACATAAGCAATGAGTCATGCACATTATGGACACATGTTAGTAGGTTTGTGGGTTAGTGATTTTTCCTTACTTTCTGCTAGTTACATCTTACATGGTGACTTCCTATCTTGCATCTACAATAGTAGACATCATAGGTCCTTTACATAACTTACATATCTTATTCATGAGACCACATAGGTTATTTCACAATTACATCATAAGTACAATCATACATTAATACAATGATATGATAGTCTAGAGGACTTTACAAAGCAATAAATATTTAATTTTGTCTTTGAATGTAGTGTCTCCTTTTCCATCAAACTCGCCTCCATCTGCAAACTGGAAGATGGACATATGACCTAGGTGTTTTATCCACCCAACCAAATGAAGCTTACGACAAGCATTTTATTGATGCTCATGATGAGCTCCCGTCCCTCACGACAAAGCTTCCTAGCAAACTAGAACCAACTATCGGGGATGGAACTTGTGTATGCATGTAGTATCTAACAACCAAACTGTTGAACTTAGCTACATGTATTATGGCAGGGAGCGAATAATTAAGTTTTTGGCCAGTTTTAACCCTTTTGGGGTAGGTGAAAACACCCTTCCTTGGTTTAACCCATAACAAGCACATCTTTCCTAATACATCCACCATAGACAATAAGATAAAATCTACCCTCCTTAGTTTTATTTATAGTAAGATGTTGTTTCACATTCAATATTTCTTTCTTACCCATTCTCATTTATGGAAATTCAATTTCATAAGACTCCAAAGATATGAGTTAAATGGATTGATAACAAGTTTCATGATATTAGATCTGATTAATTGATCAATGTCAGTGATTTGGAAAATAAAGAGATCAAATCAAACCATAATAGTGACTAAAATGAATTATATGTTAACTGAGAAGAATCGACCTATTTTGTGAATTTGTAAGATGGTAATTCAATGGTTTCCAGCAATTGTGAATGGTATAAATGAAACTCCTCCCAATTACCTATGCTAGGGGTCTTAGCCATAATGAAACTACTAACTACAACAATAAATAATGATTCAATACTGAGTGATTTCAAGGAATAATTTCTGCATTAGAAACCCAGCAAAAACATGAAAACAATTTCAATGTTTGACTCATTCATGGAGGAAATCGACTTGCATCGACTTGCCTTAACAAACAAGTAAATATGATATGATATGATCAGATAAATACACAGAGGAGAAAGAGGTGTGATAACCCCAAGCCCACTTGGAAATCAATTGGGCAAATCTGATCAAAATAAAGTGATTTCCTGCCACATCGTTTTGAAAAGGGAGTCATGGTCGATGCTACATGAAATGAATTAAGAAAGAAAAAAAATCTGCAAAGTGAGATATAGGGGGTGCAATTTTACCCACATGGGTATCGACTAAGCCTGCCAAACAGAACTTCAAACATATCAATATCGATTCCTGCCAATATACTCTGTCATCTTGACACTAAACAAAAGTAGACAAGGTTAATGCAGGTCAAAATTAATGGCAAAGTTGACTGGGCTTAATTTAGAGCAGAGAAATCACTTAGAAACTTCAATAACAAAAATCGATACTTAGTATATCTGCTACGATTTTATGAGAAAAATCTATAGGAGACAATGTAAAGGGAAACAATAAATACCAAAAATAAAACTCTGCCAGGTCATGGTGAGGAGAGGAGAAGAGAGGTGGGTTCTCCCTGCAGGCAACCTGATCTCCTATGAAAGCTGATAAAATTGCTAAGGAAGAAATGGAGAGGGGGGAATGATTATGAAGAGAGCTCCCAAGTTCGATTTTCAAATCTATTGCCTGTGTCCCCCAAATGATATCTCAACCTATTTTAAAAACTTTCCTAGCTCAAAAATCGATCCATAATGCATGGATCTAGAATTGATGAAAACATCAGTGATTGGTGAGTTGAAGTGAAGAAAATTGAATTGGAATAGCCAGTTACAAGAGAGAACGAATGCAAATCAAGAGTTGGACTAGAGTCACGTGGAGTTCGAATCTTCATTCTAATTTTACAACTCAAGTGTTAATTTCAAAACATGCTTAAATTTAAATTTAAATAATTTAACTTTCGAAAATCATAAATTCGAATTTAATTCATTATTATAATTTATTTATTTATTTATAAACTCTTCATTTATTTATAATCCTTTAAATTGGTTTCAATATTTAAATTAATTTATTTAATAATTAGTATTAATGTGTGTGTATGCACATGTTTCTATTATGTGAGTTGATGCCGACGAACTAGGAAACCCCTCCTCGGTCATATGTCTATCTTCGATAGTCGACCCTGCATCCACCTCATACTCAACGAAAATGTCAGATCCTCATAAAAAAATTCATAACATAATGAACATGACATTAATAATATCACACAAAAATAATATCTTAAATAGCAATAAATAACGTAATGTCAAGTGTCATCATTATTTCAATGAAATGAAATAAATTAATCTAAAAATTAATAACCTAGAACGAACCATGACACTAATGGTTCTAATTCTTGAAAATCCTAAAAAAACTTATTTCCTGGCCATTAGGTACATAATATAAGATATCATGTGGAACCTCCTAGTCTCTTGCACCTTTGACAATTGCTTGTGATGATTGTCACTCAATGGTGTGCCTAGTCTATTATGTGTTTGTTTTCTTGGATGATCAAGATAAACCTTACTAGATCCAAGGGAATAATTCCTTCAAGATAAACCTTACTATATCTAAGGGGATAATTCCTTAACATATGGATGCCTCATTATTCTATTTAATGTCTAGTTATCATATCATTGATCTTTGTGTAGAAATAAATTGTCACCATTACTTAGGCAACTTTGAGATGGTGTTAGTACACTTTACTAGCCAATTCTTCTTCATTCTTTCAAGCTTGTGTATATGATTTCAATTAGCATTTCCAATCCAAACAATGATTTTTATATATTAATTCATCATGATGTTGGATTGGAAATATTTTTGCAATATTATTAGATTTGAAATCCAAATTTACATCACTTTTAACTCTCACAATTTTCCTTTTCCCAAAATTATAATGCTTTCCACAAGCCACGGTCAATTTGAAGCATTGAATTGAAGTGGGAGATCCTAATTCTTGTGTTATCTCATTCCTTGCCATGCAATTTACTCTCACTATTCTACTATCTCCATACATTCTAGTCTTGAAATCATCAAAGTTAGTGTGACCCAAGTTAGTATCTAAGTCTTCTTCCTCAAGAGTGTTGGTATGTGGCAATTGATCATGTTGCTAGGTATAAATTTTGGTGACTTTGTCAACCATATTTTCCTCCCAAATTAATTAATGGGGGAGTGCAGGGAGGGTAGAGCCCCTCTTGTAGAGCCTAGGGGCAGAGCCCACAGTAGGGGTCTAGGGGCAACACCCCCTAGCAAGGGCTATTGGGGGAAACAACTTTGAAGAGAAAAATATCCATTATTCAATAAAGGAGTCATGTTATTTTGGTATGTACATTGACATTTGTAAACTTTCAAAAGGCTCAAGATAAATAAGTGGTTTTGAAATGTAAAGGATCATGAGATTGTAATTTTATCTTCACTTGACAATAAAGATAAAGTGGACAACTATTTCTCTATGGATGTAACCCCTATCGGGTGAACCACGTCAAATATGTGTGTTATTGTGAAATATTTTTATTTTTTTACTCTACATTATAATTAATATTGTTTATTGCTCTAGTTTTCCTAAACTCTAACAAAGAATGGATGTGATATTGGAAGGTGGGGTAACTCCTTGACATTTATACTTCATGGATCTAGCTCTAGAGGTAGTATTATAGTATTCTAAAATGGTCAAAACATGTTACAAGTGCAAGAAATTTGAATGAAATAATAATTTTTAAAATTATGTATGTGCATTAAAATATGAATCTACAATTGTTACTACTTATCAAGTTGCCATTAGTTTTATATCCAAAGTCATTCTATATACTCCATACGGTTACTACTACTGAAATATTCAGTCGGTAAGAACAGAGCAAGTCGGTTATAGAAGAAAGTAGTCACAGAGCCTAGTATTCACCGAGCTATCTACCAAGTAACATTCCATGTCTACCGAGCAACAATAATGATACACTGAGTTGATATACATTGAGTGAAACGTGTTACCAGATTCATTGAACCTAGACACACATCGGAAAACGTGTTACAAGATCGAGGAACAACGAACCATTATCACATTGGAAATTGCACTTAAAGATTTTGTATGATTTCGAGGTCATCTATCCAATGAAATATTTTGCATGGTTATTCATTCGATAAATCATGTTTGTAAGATCGAAGCAATGAACCTGATCACCGACATAAGATATCTATTTATACAGCATGAATTAAGGATCAGAGAAAGAGAGAAGAATGTGTGTGAAGCAAGACACATGTGACAGATAAGGAAGCACTGAGTATTGCGACTGTTAGAGACACAGAGGTCACCGAGAAGCATTTCAGAGAACAGTCAAGGAACAGAGTAAACAAAAGGGTTTACCGAGTTACTCTATGGGTTACCGAGGTATGCTATAAGCAAGGTAATCTCATTTTGAGCACATAGAATCTGCTATAACATTCCAGATGTAAAGTTGCAGATATTTGTAATGATTTTATTGTAATATTTTGAAGTTGTAAGAGAAACCTTTAACAGGGTAAAAGACTCTAACCAAGTCTATAAATTGTAAAGCCTTTAACCAGGTGTAGCATTTAGTTTAAGTGTTGTAAAATCCTTTAGCAAGGTAGATCTAACGATTTCAATACTTCTAACAGGGTAAGCTATCAGAAATAGTTGAACATGTAGCTCTAACTGAGCAACCTTTATTATTGCAGTAGTGAAGTTGTGGGTGTCATCCCCACCGCATTTTTCCTCTCTAATCAAGAGTTTCTGTGTAACCAAAATATATGTGTTATGGAGTGAATCATGTATGATTGTTATCTATTTGTTTTAGCTTTATGTTATGTTACAACAGTTTTTGGTTTATGCATAACAGTAAAGATATTGTTAAAGAAAGGATTTAATGTACTGATTCACCCCTCCCCTCTCAGTACATTAGCTTTCCATATTGGGCCTAACAACAATGAGGTCAAAATGGACCTCTTTTATCCTAAAATTAATAAAAACTAAGCTTGGACAAGAAATTCAAAACACACTCAAAATTTTAAAATGTGATAAAAACAAGATAAGTAGTACTTACAATCTAGTTTCTAAAATAGTTTTTTTTTTAATGGTGCAGATTAAGAGAGTCAAATAGGGTAAGCATACAAGTTTTCTTATTTTTGCAAAAAAATAACAACATATAATTAGCTATGTTCCCCTAGAAAATGTTGAATTTTTTAAATATTTTATTAATCTCTTTAGTAGAAAGTTAGTTAATATCATGTAGTTTATTCTTGTTTCTTTTACTAATTTTATTAATGAATATATGATTATTTAATCATTTTCAAATTGAATAAATTTTGAAAAATAGAAAAATGAATGTTCTCCCACTTAATTTTGAGAAAACTAATCAAATGTTTTAAATATCTATAGAATGGAGTACATGATGTAAAAATGTAATTTGTTATAAATTTGGGTGAGAGATAAAAAAAAAAGACAACAAATAAACTATACATAGTTTTCTAAAAAAAGAAATCCACTAGCAAAAGAAGGTGAAGATGGAAGCCTTAATGTGTTCAATTTTTTTTATTGCATGGTTAGATTGGTAATAAATATTGATGTCATCATGATATTTTTTAAATAACATATAAAAATGTATAAAATTGATAGAGAGTATAATTGATTTTTTATGTTTTATACAAAATACATCTTTGGAAAAGTCACATGCACATCTAAGTCTTTGTGCTAAATGTACAAAGTAAATCCAATCTTAAGGGTTGGAATTTGCCCAAACAAGTTATAACACACATATTTTGATTAACATAAAAAAAAAATAGAACAATGGTCTACTAAAATAGCATTCATGTTACTTCAAACCCACATGCTCTATTGTTCTACATATTTTGCAACAAACAATCACACTTTTTTATTATTTTGAGGATTTTCAATCATTATTTGACTAATGTAACTAATTTTTTTTTGTATTGCATTAATGTGTAAGATTTCATTACATGTTTTTGTATGAAACCAATCATTATTTTCATATTTAGGAGCCCAATTTTGAATCATTGTTTAACAAAAGTGATTAGTTTTTTTCTTGCATTGACATAAAACATTTTAATTAAACAAATTTTATTCAAGAATTTCATGAATTGTTAATTATTATTTTCATGATTTTGACAAATTGTGTTAGACAAATAGAATTCAACACCATGTTATAAAAATAAGCAAAAAATAAATACTAGAGGAGCATGAAGTCAAGAATGTGAAGAAAATAATGGATGATACAACCTGAAGAAAATTTTAAATTGAACTTTGAAGTTGAATATATGTCATATTCCTCATTCTAATTAGATCCTTAAGCATCTATTGGAGCAACAAAATAGAAGAATTTAGAGTAACATGAAATAAATGTAAACATTTTATGTGGTTAAATTATTGAATCTTAAATTTGAAATTACATCATCTAAGTTGTGATCTCAATTTGGTAGTGTAGTAAATTCTCAAATGCTAATTGAATAAATAGAAAATGCAACAATCAGTAATGGTGTAATTTCAAAATAAATTTAGATATTACATCAATTGATCAAAGTATTGAAAACACATAAAATTTATTAAATTATGAAGATAAAAATAATAATAAATCAAGATTACCATTGAGAATGATGTCTAAAAATTTGTTCTAAGAATCTGTTTTTGATTGAGATTGATGAAAATATTATAAAGACAATGAGTGATAAGATTAGCAAATGTTCCCTCTCAGTGAGTGAAGGGCCTATTTGATACCCTCAAAGTTCCTCAAATTGCATGCTTTATCTCACCTCTTTTTTATCCATCTAAATTGCATGCTTTATCTCACCTCTTTTTTATACATCTGTAATGGCACCTACTCTCTCTATTACTTATTCATCTACTTACTTGTCTCCTACCTCCAGTAACCTTGGTTTGACTAACAACTTCTAAATCATTTCTACTCCTCTACTTCATTTTAGCATTTTTATTTATATATATCATTGTTTCTGTAATGCTCTTGTTTTGTTTTGACAATCTACTAGTCTTCTTTTATATTTTAATACTATATAAACATTTCTTATTATTGATATTATGAATTATAGGAATCTTTTTCTTTTTATCAAAAAATATTTTTAAAATGTATTTGTAAGAGAACTAATAAAATATAAATATTTTTTTATGTATAAAAAATAGGTTATAATTGTTTATTGAAATTAAGAGAAAGACTAAGTTTAGATTCACAATGATGATTCTTAGTTTAAGAACATCAAATGCTAACAATGAAAATCTATTGTAAAAAACTAAACAATGCATACTAAATAGTGGGGTAAACCTCATGCATCAAAGATAGGAATAGTACATGATATTGTAGACGTATAAAAATGACCATATTCCTAAATAAATATTTTATGTTCATTTCTCTATTTAATTAAATCCAATTTAATTAAATTACCCGCATTCCTCTATTTAATTAAGTAAATTACTCAATTAAATTCACTATACCCATTTAGTGAATAAATCATTTTATTCAATTAAATCCCCCCCTATCCACTTTTAATTAAATTCAAATTTAATTAAATAGTTATCCTAAATTGAATAAATCTAATTTATTTAATTTCCCCAAATTACAACCAAATTGAATTAAATTAACTTTATTTCAATTATCCCTCCATCCACTTGGATTTTCCTACATCTCCCACTTGCTTCCTAAACCCCTTCCTAATTTCTTCTAGACCCTTCTAATCACTTCTAAATTAACCTAACCCATCTTCTAAACTTTGTCACATCCCTAAGCAAGGGGAGGTCACTTCTCAAAACCTTAAAGTCTTTGATAACCATTAAAGGTTTCAAGTCTTCAACCACTTAATTTTCCAAAGTCTCCCAAATCATTAATGGTTAATTCAACCCTCTTACATGGTTAGAGACTTTTTGCCTAACTTAACCTTCATCCAACCCAAGGGTCTCATCAAGCCTTTAATGCTTTGATCATGATTATCTCTTAATCATTTGCACAAGAGTTTATCCTTGGATTAACTCTTAATCCAATGGGTAAGCCTAACTTAAGCTTAACCCTTATCTCTAGATGACCATGAGGTCTTCTTAGGCATTTAATGTCTCCAACCCCTTCTCTCAACCCAACCCTATGTTGACACTTGTCACCATTTCATTGGTGCAAATTACAAACATGGATTCCCAACTTTCAAACTCAACCCTTGATTAAACCTTTCAATCCTGGCCATCCATTGCCCTATTTTTGCTATAAATAGAGCTCTCATTCCTCCATTTTCATAATCCAAGTTTGTAGTATCATACTTATGCTCAAATGCATTCAAGCTTTCATACCATTTTATGCTCATCATTTTAGCCTCTCTTTTAACTAGGAATTAGTCTAAATATGCATGTTTAGAATACTTTCTATTATCATTAGCTTAAATCATTGAACTAATATAGTATGCTAGGATAGTTTGTTTACTAACCTTGTCATCTTGTAGTTAGTTTATTGCATTTCTAGAATCATGCATAGTTTAGGATGCATCTCATATTAAAACCAACAAAAGCATCCCTCATTCTTGCATTTGCCATCCCTAAACCATTTTGCTCAATGATCTGAGAGCAAAAATGTTGGTTTGAGGGACCGTGTAAGATAGAGAACCATGGGACCCACCTTGGGAAGCTGAATGATACTTCATTACTCCATAGCTTGCACCAAGAAGTCATGTGAGTGTGTGAGCAAGGCTCCATAGAGCTCCGTTTTTCACATATTGAATCCTATCGATCCACTTTTCCCACATACATTTATGGGGCCCACCGTGGGGCCCTACCCCATATATCTAATCGGTTTTGAAATATATCCACTTTTGCAGGCACGCCGGAAAAATGAATTAGCGCGTTAAGTTAACTATTTAGCACATCTGGTTAACAGCCTAGCGCATTCGGTTTACTGTTCAGCGTGTGGAGTCCATCATCTAGCGCGTAAAGTCCATTTATCAGCACATAAGATTACTAATTTTTCTTGTAGGTCTCGACGCAGAAGAAAAACGGAGCAACGTTTTTGGCGCACAGAGTAGCACGTCCCGAAAACAGTGTAGCGCATCATATCCATCTTTTAGCGCATCTATGTTATATTGCAGCGCATACAGTTTGTTCTGTAGTGCATCACAGACAGAAAAGAGAAAACTAATTTGTAATAGAAACTAAAATTTAGACTTGTGGAAGTCCACGAAATTTACCTTTTTGCTAACAAATTGACTGGTTTTCTGCAAGTTACTGACAGTTGATTGCAGGTTTTGAATCCATTCTATTTAGGCTAGAATTAAAGTAGTTTAAATTTTTACTAACTTTTCTAAGTTAGCCAAAGTTCAAATTTCTTTCTTTTCTTGTTTAAATAAAATTGAACTCACTTTTATTTTGGGCAAATAAAACGAACAACAAATCAAAATCTTTTCTTGCTTTTCTAGGAGAAAATTTCTCACTTTGGGCTCTAAAAAGAACAACACAAAATTTCATTTTTTCTTTTGCAACGGGCTTAAAAAGAACCTCACCATCCTTTGGTGCATAAAAGGATTCACTTTTGAAGTTTTGCAAAGGAAAGAACCTCACCTCAAAAAGCTTTGTTGCAATTAAAGAAGGAAGTTATTCCCCTTTTGTTTACCAATTTTTATTTGTTGACCAAATCGAACCTTTTGCTTTGTTGATGCAGTTATTTCCTTAGATTAAATAATCATTGCTTTGAGGAAGTAAAATTAACACCATGCTTTTCTTGGAGCAACATCTCCTAGTAGAGATTAGAAAATCATTGAATTGAAGGTTTAAAAAGAATTTGTGATTGCCTTGAATCGAAAGAGGAAGGTATATGCTCTCCCCTTAACTGGGTGATCCAAAAAACCAGACCTCTCTTAAAAAGATTTCTTTCCTTCAAAAGCATTTTACATTCTTTAGTAGGCTTGCCTTCCCGAGGAGTTGAAATCAACTCTTAAAGCCATTTATGGTCGGTGTGAAGGGAACGACCTAAGTGGGAAACGACTTTGACGCCAAGTATTCCGACCCACTATAATCAAAAGTGGAAAGTGACGAAAGTCCTTTTCAACGGTTGCGCGCAGCGATTAGCCTTCCCCCAGTATCCTCGAGATACATAAAGTCTTTGTTCTAAAGGTTGGGAAGCCTCCTGAGGGAGTTTATCACTGACGGCCGAACGGGAAGCCTGATTATAAACCATAGAAATAGAAGCTTTGAACCGAGTTAGTAACCAGACATTTATAACATCATAGTGCAAGGGTGGAGAAGAATCCGCCCCCAAGATAACTACTCAACTGTGAAGCGATTCACTTTGAGTTAATTTTTGGCAAAAGGCAAAAAAACGGGCGCCCTCTAGGGGGTGACACGGCTGTTTGAGTTGACGGAGTATCAAGACTAGTGGGCTATGATATTATTTATGACCTTTGAATAAAGAGTCTTTCTGAAGTGTATTATTCGTATCCAAACCTGTTAAAACATTGGGGATTTAAACACATCCTCGCAGAACATACACTTTTTGTTAGATTAGGCAAAATAGTTGTACTTTTTGTGTCGTGCTTGCATTTACTACTTTAGAAAATCATCCATCAAACCTGAAAATTTACAACAAAAATCCAAAATTTACAAAAAACCAACCAAATGAAAAATCAGGGCAGTTTAGCGCGTAAGAGCAACTTCTTAGCGTGTGAGGTACTTTTGTTAGTGCATCCAACCATCAAGTTGGCGCGTCTATTCCAAACAGTAGCATTTTATCCCAAAATCAAACCAGTGTTAAAACATTTAGCGCATCAGAGAAAAAGTCTAGCGCGTGGAAGCATCAGCTTAGCACGTAGAAGCAAAATATTAGCGCATCAGGTTCAAAAGTTAGCGCATCACAAGCCCAGGCTAGCGCATGACTTTTTAAACAGGTAGAAAATAATTTTTTGAACAGTCAAAACTTTAGCGCGTGTCTAGGGGCAGCCTAGTGCGTGTGGTTATTATTTTAGCACGTGGAGTAATTTTGGTAGCGCACTTCGTCCCTGTTTTAGCGCGTGATCAAAAACATATAGACAGAGGGCAAAACAGTGAGGAATTTTAAAAAAATTTGAAAATATTTTCAAAAGCCTCTCATTATCAACAACATTTTTCATCAAAGTGGAGTAGTGAAAACAAACCATTAAAACTATTTCTAGAGCTAAATTTGTGTCAAAACAAACATTGTAAAAATCCTAAACTGATCACACGATAAAACATATCTATCTTATCATAATCCAAAAACCTCATCATCAGTATCAACAAAATCCTTTACCATCTTACGAATTTCATTTCAAAAACACTTGTTTAAAAATTTCAAGTTGTCAAATCAAGTCTCCATATCGAGAGGCTTTTATCCATATCATTTGACATGCTTTGTCGTGAAGGGGCATATAAACCTTCACTTTGATAGAGTAAGATTTGAAATTTTCCAAACAAGATCAGCTGAATCCAAACAAATCAAAGGAAACCATTGATCACTCGTGCATGACTAATCTCCATATTCTGAGAAGAAAGAACCTTTATCGTAACATCACGTTGAAGGAACAACAACCTAGTTTTTCCAAGTTCATCAAGAGAAATAAGTTTTTATACATCAATCGTCAACTCTTCAAATCTCATCGAGTATTCCTTCATCACGTCAAACGTTATATCCAAAACAAATCCAACGAATTTGACAAAGAGCCCTTAAAAACAAGAGCCTACTGTCAAAAGTCTGCTTTTAATCAAATCATAAACCGCGGAGGAAAAATTAATCCGGCATTCTTGCCTGACAAGTGTATCACTTATAACACATCTCGACTAGAACCACCCACCCCCGAGCAACATATCAATGAGGATTTTGTCCCCTTCGTCACTGAAAGTTTCTACTGAAATTCATGTTACTCGCTCTCAAAGAAACCAACAAAGCGAGACACATGCAAAGTCTAGTATGAATTGAAAGTTGTCAAATCCTTTTGAAGTTCCACACTTAGAAGAGACTGAAATTTCTGAAGCGCTTCTTCAGGAATTTCAGGAAAACCCTTCATTCCAAAAGCTTGTAGAAAGGCTTATGGAAAATTACAAAGAAAAGTATCTGCTCATGCTCACAAGTAAAGGCGTTAAACTTCCCAAAGATTTAGACACAAACATCTTTAGAACCGGATCTCGACAATATGCATATCAAGAACAACAAAGAGAAGAAGAAACTTGTAACCTTGAACAACACATACCTGAGCAACACATTCCAGAACAACGTATACCAGAAATGCGTATACCCGAGTTAGAAACTCCAGAGCAAAATATACCATTTAACACACCTTTTCAGCTAAGAACTAATACAAGGGAAGAGTTTCTTCCTCGGCAAAATAATGCGCCTTTGGTTGCTCTTACTCAACAAATGCAAATGTTACAAAGACAAATACATGACATGCAACAAGGGACAACAGTGCGGTACTCTTTAAACGAAATTTGTCCTTATCCATTTGACAGGAGATTGAACATGGTGCCTTTTCCTCCAAACTCAGACGTTCCCAAATTTGATAAATATGATGGGAAAAGTGATCCCCGAGATCATGTTCGAGAATTTTGCACAATGAGTCTTGAATTTGCTCATGATGACACCTATCTGATGAGGTTATTCCCAAGAAGCTTGGGAGGGCAAACAATGGAATGGATATCCAAAATTACACCACCTATCAGATCATTTGATGAATTGGTTAACAAATTCATAACCCAATACTCCTATAACATCCAACATGCCATAACCATGCTAGATGTTTGCAACACCAAACAAAAGAACAATGAAACATTCATGATATTCCTTCAACGCTGGCAACGTATGGTCTCCAGATATCCTCGAGATATTCCTGAAAAGGAGAAAATGGAAATCTTCATTGACAATTTGAATGGTGAAATGAGTTACAGGCTAAAACTTCAATGCATACCGTCTTTCACTAAATTGATTGAAAATGGCATTCAAGTAGAGGAAGCGTGTGTCAAAAAGGGAACACTCAAATTCTAAAAGGAAGGAACAAACTCATCGAACTACAATAACCAGAACAACACCAACCTAGACAAATCTCGATTTTGGACTTGAAACAAAAATGAAGGCAACAATTAATCACATGATCCCAAATCTAAACAACCAGTGCTTGCATTATACGGAAATCCTCAAAATACAAAAAATCCTAAAAATACTAATCCAAATGCTAACACATATGCACCAAACACCGATCAAGGACAACTCAACACAAACAACACCAATGATACTCAAAGCAAAAACATGAATCCAGGACCTAACAACAATTCACGCAACAACACGAACAATTTCCAAAAGCTTATCTTCACACCACTGGGGCAATCACTAGAATCAGCATTCAGAGAACTTCTGGCAAACAAAATTCTCTCCTTGCCTGCAATCAGCAACTATGAACCCCAAATCAAACCACCTTGGTGGAATGATTCACACTATTGTGATTTCCATCGTAACAAGGGTCATCGGATGAACGATTGCATGAGATTGAAACACATGGTGCAGGACATGATTGATCGAGGTGACTTAACGGTAGATGGTCTCAAAACAAATGGTGATCACGGAGCCTTTAAAAATCCTCTCCCAAATTACAACAAAGATGGAGCTTCAACCTCGGATGATACACGCGGAGCTCGTATCAACCATATCTACAACAACATCATAAATCACATATCAGCTGAAGATCATCAAGTAAATGTCATCACCATCTGAGATCAGCGTAATCATGAATCTATCAATGTAACAACCTGAACTCAGAAATATGTCTTAAAAGGACATACGTCACCTACAACTACTACACCAAAAATCCAATATGACTTGGTTAGCCAACTACGCAAAACTCCAGCTCAAATATCTATACTAGAATTGTTGAAACTATCACCGAAGCACAAAGACATATTGGAACAAGCGCTATTGGAAACCAATGTACCTCAAAATCTGGATACAGACAGATTTCAAGCCATGGTCACCCATATGATAGGAGCTCATAACCTCACCTTCTCAGAGCATGACAATGCTTCCTTGAGTCATCCGCATAACACTCCTCTCCATATCGAAGTCATTGTTTGCAAACACCGAGTAAAACGAGTCTTAATAGATGGAGGAGCCGGACTTAATATATGTACTTTAAAGCTTATCTGTGCATTAGGCTTCTCAGAAGAGTCTATTAATCCCTGCAAGAAGATTACCATAAAGGCATATGATGATGAGGAAAGGTCATCTAAAGGAACTGTGATGTTACCCATTCAAGTGAGACCAGTGCAAAAAGATACTATGTGTCAGGTCTTAGACATAGATCTCACCTACAATATTTTGTTAGGGCGACCCTGGATACATGAAATGCAAGCAGTACCTTCTACGTATCACCAGTGTGTCAAATTTCCTTATGACGGACAAGAAATCTCCATATCTGTAGATCACAATCCATTTCCACATTGCAACGCAATGGGGGCAGCCCAAGACAGTTTGGTTCCTCATAATAGAGAAAAGTAGCGATCTTCAACATCAGATCTACAAATAGCAAAGACCAACTCATTATTTGGAGATTTCAAGCAGAAAATGCAAATCAAATCAAAGACCAAGGTATGGGAGAATACTCTTTGGAGCCCTTATGTTTGGCCAAATTATCGACATCACCCAGATCTCATGGATTTCCTACTACATCAACACATCTGGTAACTCAGCCCATCACCAAATTTGATGGTACCTTCATCCAATTGGGAACTCTAGCACATGAATAAGAAGACAAGGATATTCTTAGCTGGTTATACAAAGATGAGGAAGAAGATAATAGAGCAGCTGCTCTGGACATTGTTCTACCAACACACCTATATGGAAAAAGATACTTAATCATGAAGCAAATGGGATATGATGGTAAAGGACCTATTGGGAAACGCAAAGAAGGAGTCACTGAACCCATAGATCTTCCTTCATAGCCCAGTAGAGACAAAACAGGATTGGGTTGTGAGCTCACTTTCCTATTAAGAAAGTCGCCCCGCGTAACTGCAAAACCTCAATGGAAAGTAAAGAAGAAGTACAAAGAAGAATCCTGGCAGGAAGCACTCTTTGAATCAGCAGAAACAATCTGTAAGGCACGGGAACGTCAAGACCAGAAGTTACATTAGGAAAAACTTCTAAGCCACAAAAGGGCCATATCGGCAGTAATAGCTCATGTTCAGAATCCACTATTTCAAGAACAATAAAATCATCTCTGGATACCTTTATTTCTCCCCAAGGAGGCACAGTCTATGAACAAATACAGAAAGTAGAAGCAGGATCTGACACAGAATCAACAAAAACTATCAAAATGGTATCCATCATCAAAGATTTGTTTTCACCATACAACATACCAGTTTACAGCACTGATAGAATCTGGGATGATGCCTCTGAGACTGATTCCAATGAATATGAATGGGGTACCTGCTCCAATGCTACTACAGATATCCCTAATGATATTGATTCCATATCCCTTTCTCAAGAAGAACATAACGCAAAAGATAGACCTCTTGAATTTGGACCACAGAATATCTATGACGCCAAGGAAAGCGAACAGAAACATTATGAACAAGTCTATACGGAAGATAATACCATCGAAGACCTCGACGAAATCCTGGACTTCTTTAAAACCAAGAACAATCACGATGAACACTCTATCCTAACACTTACAGTAGCAGAACTTGATCCACCTAACGATTCCTTACTACTTGTCTTTCCTGACCTCATCGACTGGGATGAACCTGAAATCCATGATATACCAATTTTCGCAGATGATGAATCTATTATCCATTACCTATGTACCATAAATCCGGAAACAGGCTCTACCAGTGAACAAAGTAACGATGTCTACCAATCAGGGAGTGCCAAGTCTCTCAGTCGCAAAAATAAACCAAATGAAAGATCTGATGCTGAAAACTAGTCAATGGCAGCTCTAGATCACAAAAAAGTAAAAATAAAGGACGCATCTGAGGGTGAAAACCTTTTTAAGGCACCTAACGATGGGAGACTTGACACTCTTCCTGAACACTTTCATGAGTGATCACCCATATTGATTGAGCCCACTCAATCAATCAACATTGGTACCACAGAAGCAGTCAAAAACATACACCTTGCAGAATCTCTAACAGAGGAGGAAAGATCAGCATTCATCATTTTCTTTAAAGAATAGCAAATTAACTTTGCTTGGTCATATGTCGATATGCCCGGAGTCGATCCACACTTGATCATGCATCACTTGTCCATCTCTTCAGGAGTTAAACCAGTCAAGCAAAAGCTACGAAAGATGAATCCACAGGTAGCACTCATGGTCAAAACTGAACTAAAGAAACTATTAGATGTCGGATTCATCCGACCCATTGACTATGCAGAATGGATTTCCAACATCGTTCCAGTATCAAAACCAGATGGTAGTATTAGAATATGCACTGACTTCAGAGACATCAACAAAGCTTGTCCAAAAGATGACTTTCCTCTGCCCAGTATCGACATAATTGTAGATCTCACAGCAGGCCATGCAATGCTCTCACTAATGGACGGTTTCTCAGGCTATAATCAAATCAAAATAGCCCCAGAAGATCAAGATAAAATCACGTTCACCTATCCTTGGGGAATGTACTGTTGGAATGTTATGCCTTTTGGCTTAAAGAATGTAGGGGCCACTTATCAAAGAGCAATGACAACAATCTTTCATGACATGATGCACACATTTATGGAAGATTATGTGGATGATCTATTAGCTAAGTCCTTCACCAGAGCAGAACATCTCAGCATCCTAAAAAAAATCTTTGATCAATTGGAGAAATTCCAAGTCAAGCTCAACCCTAAGAAGTGTGTCTTCGGGGTTACATCAGGCAAGTTACTAGGCTACATAGTCTCAGCTAAAGGTATCAAAGTAGATCCAGCAAAGGTACAAGCCATTATGGAAATGCCACCACCAAAGAATATCAGTCAACTCAGATCTCTACAAGGATGACTTCAATCAATCAAGCGATTCATCGCTCAGCTAGCAGATAAAAGTCTACCATTTAACCATTTACTACACAAAAATGTACCATTCAGATGGGAGACCAAGTGTGCAGAATCTTTTTACCAAATCAAACAGTACCTAATGAATCCACCAGTTCTAGTACCACCAGTCGCAGGAAAGCCACTTATCCTATATATCTCAACAACAGATATATCACTGGGGGCACTATTGGCACAAGAAGATCAACAAGAGAAAGAACGAGCCATATACTACATTAGTAGGATGTTGAATGGCTATGAACTCAACTATACATTCATTGAAAAGGCTTGCCTAACAGTGGTTTTCACATCTCAGAAGTTCTGACATTATATGCTAGCCCACACAATTAAGCTAGTGGCAAAAATTGATCCTCTCAAATATCTACTCAGCAAGGCAGCTCTTACAGGTAGATTGGCTAAATGGGTCATGATTCTCAGTGAATTTGATATTCAATACACAGAAAGACATGCCATCAAAGGAAAAGCAATTGCAGATCAGCTGGCTAAAGCACCACTACCAGGAAAACAAACTATGGAGATTGAATTTCCAGACAGGGACGTTCTTGCTATTTCTACCAAACAATGGACCCTATACTTTGACGGATCCTACACACAACATGGTTCAGGTGTTGGCATTCTATTCATCACTCCTGAAGGACACACCATACCAAGATCATATAGGCTTATGTTCCCATGCACAAATAATGTGGTTGAATATGAGGCATTGGTTATAGGCATCAAAATGGTCGTAGAATGGAAAATCATAGAGTTAAAGGTCTACGGAGACTCACAACTAGTCGTCAATTAAATCAACAACGACTATCAGATAAAGGATGACAAGCTACTACCCTACAAGCGAATGGTGGATGACTTCAAACAGTATTTTGTGCACATCACCTTTGAGAAAATACCAAGGTTGAACAACAAAGCAGTCAATGCAATGGCTACTGTCGCTTCATTACTACAAATTCCAGAGCAACAGAGTCATTACGAGTTCCTGGTAGAGCAACTGTTCTCCCCAGCTTATGACCACTCTGAATCCCATGTTATCTATGCCTTGACTGGTTCAGATTCTCCGTTATATGGACCAATATACGACTACCTCAAGAACAATATCTTACCCATTGACCAATCCCGTAACCAGAAACGTAATTTTATCCGGCAAGCTGCCCGTTATACCCTTACCGCTAGTACTTTGTACCGTCGAGGTCTAGATGGTACTCTTCTTCGTTGCCTTGCTCGTAATGATTCTGATTCCGCTTTACACGAGCTTCACGAAGGTATTTGTGGAACACATTCAAGTGGAACTACTCTTGCTAAAAATCTTCTAAGGATGGGATACTACTGGCCTACAATGGAGAAAGATTCATATCACTTCGCTAAGAAATTTCCTAAATGCCATATCCATGGCAATCTGATACATGCACCAGCACAGGAACTGCAGCCATTTACAACATCCTGGCCTTTTTATCAGTGGGGACTAGACTTAGTTGGCAAAATTCATCCTTCATCTTCAAATGGACACAAGTTTATTATAATGGCAACATAATACTTTACCAAATGGATAGAAGTAGTTCCCATGACCACAGTGACTGGAAAATAAATTGCCTCTTTTATCCTAAATTATCTGATTTGCAGATATGGTATTCCAAGTTCAATCATCACAGATAATGGATGACCTTTCAAAAACCAAGATGTACAAGAACTATGTGAAAAATTCAAAATCCAACATCAGTTCTCTACACCATACTACCCACAGGGAAATGGTCACGCAGAAGCATCTAACAAGACAATACTAAAGATCCTAAAGAAAACAGTGAATGATGTAGGCAAAGATTGGCATGTACAACTTAATCCAACACTTTGGGCATACAGAACCAGCATCCGCACACCTACAGGAGCAACACCATACTCATTAGTATATGGATCAGAGGCCATTTTACCCCTGGAAGTAGAAATCTCATCTCTCAGAGTCTCTTTAAAAGGTTTAATCCCAGATGAAGAGTGTCGAGTTAACCGACTGCAAGAACTTGAACTATTAGATGAAAGACGTCAGCATGCTTACACTCATCTCAAAGCATATCAACAACGCATGTGCAGGAGCTACAATCACAAGGTCATCCCTCGCAACTTCAAAGTTGGTGACCTGGTCCTCAAAGAAAATCCAAGAAATCAGCAAGATCGAGAAAAGATAGGGAAATTTGAACCTAACTGGTTGGGTCCCTATGTCATCATATCAGTCTATGGATCAGGTGCCTATCAGCTAACAACTTCAGAAGGAGATGTGCTCGACGAACCAACTAATAGCATCCATCTGAAGAAGTACTACACTTAAGTAGCCTAGTGCACAGAAAAAACCAAAACAAGCAAAAAAAAAAAAAATCCAGGAAAAAAAAAAAGTACAATAAAAACAAATGGTGAAAACCTGGTAAATAGGCGCTCTTGTGAAAGAGCGGCTCCTCTATCTATCTCCATACCATTTTATCCGTATCCTTAAAAAAACACTATTGACCGTCGCCCGACACTTATCACATATCCATTCAGGACATACTTAGCATAGTCACTATCCTGGTTTATCCATATATATCCTCTTACCACATTCCACCATGGCTTGGAAATCACTGTACATATTCACATCAAGAGGCACACTCAGCTAGGGGCATTAAAATCGTCAAAACTTGTGAACATTCAAGATGTCAAAACTAGAAGCAAAACTCCACAGTATGGCATCCAACAACCAAAACTACACTTCATCGCAAAACAAAACAAAAAAATCACAAAAATACCAAGGATGGATGATTTTCTGAAGTACTGAATGTTGCATTATCGCATACAAATCTTGACTATTTTTGCATTTTGAACTTTTAAAAATTATTGGATTCTCTTCCTTTTCTCACTAAATGCTTCAAAGCTAGAGATCATGGGGAACTTCCAATATTTTCTTAGTCTTCTGTCTGGGAGGCGATCACTTGTACTGTGTGAATACTTGTCTCGAGACGTGATACATCGAATATCACTGAAGGTCTGATTCCACTTCACGCATACAAATGATTTGATCTTGTCTATTTACGCAATCCGCACTCAGGTCGTCCTGGTTCAATCATACCTTGACGCTTGTGCTATCTTGCAAAATCAAACATCATGTAAATTTTTCTCAGGTCATTATGGTTCAATTATACCATTGTGCTTGTATAAATTTTCAACATATCCTAAACAAATCAATGCTCAATGATGATACCTACAAAGAAAGCAAACAACATATGGTTGTATCGGGATGACAAATGCAGAATGAGGATGCTCCAAAAACATAGTTGCATATCATTTTACAATTAGTTATATAGTTGCATATCATTTTACAATTAGTTGCATATCATTTTAAACTTAGTTACTTATCATTATCATACATCTCAAAGATACATTTCACAATATATAAAATCATACATCTCATTTTCAAGATACATCTCACAAACATATTAAAAGGCATACATCCTACATCATACATTATATCATATATTTAAGCATTGTATCATCATCACATAAAGAAAAGAACACATAAGCACATACATCCATATAACACACCACATGATCAAAGATAATGATGTCGTATATATATATATATATATATATATATATATATATATATATATATATATATATATATATATATATATATATATATATATATATATATTATATATATATCCAAAATGATCAAAATGTACAAAATCTATCATCTCTGTGTCCAGTACAAATAATACAATGATAAAAAATACAATAGAGACCACGTTTCTCAAGTATGGCTATCCCCTGACGGAGATGATCTGGCTCCAAATGTCCCCACCCCTAGATCTCCAGGGGGATCCTGTCTCGATGGCCCTGTCACACCTCGGCTCTCAGACCACGACCTAGTATCTCGAGATCGACTGGATCTCAACTGTGTGAAGCTCTGTACTCGACGATCCCTGGGTACCGCAGCCTCATAGTGCCGGCGGTAGTACTCCACCTCCTAAGCTCTCAAAGATAGCTCTCTCAGGGTGTCTCTCATCGGACCACCCGTCGCTACTCTCTGCATGCTGGCTGCAAGCTCCTCCGCTCGCCCCCTCCACTCTATCTCTACGTCCCGCTCAGTGGTCAACTGCGCAATTTGCCGCTGATATGTCAAAACCTGTGCCTGCAGCTGCTGTACAGTCACCTACAGGGTCTGAATTTGTGCATCCTCAACATGAGTGGGGATCCGAACCCGTAGCGGTACCTGCGCAGGGGCATCCCCTCTAACTCTGCCTATCCTCGGTGCTGGAGGTGAGAGCACATCTGTCCTCCTCCTCTGTGCTGACCATATCGCCTCGTCAGTGCCCCCCACTGCAACTAGAACCTCCCCCACCCTCCCCTCTCCACCAGCTCCAATAGCCAATCCGCCTCTCCCCCTGTCTATCACCTCCCGTCTGACTACTCTCTCCAAACCTCTATCTCCTCTCCTCCCTCTATCTCCCCTCCTCCCTCTAACTCCTCTCCCTCGTCATCCTCCTCCACCATCTCCATCATCCTCATCATCTCCCTCTCCCTCATCATCATCATCATCAAATGTCGGTCGCATCTCCTCTGGATCTGAAATCCTCGCCACTGCCCGCGCAGCAAACAATCTCGTAAACTCATCAGTCATGCCTGCATCCAAAATCTCTGGGGCATAATCCCATATTTGGCCCGCCAAACCAACAAACTCCTCCACCGCCACCGCACTATCAATGGTCGGGCCCCAATCTGATATGTCCTGCCTCCGTCGTGCATATAAACAGGCCCCCTCAGGTATACCCTGTTGTCGACCAAACTGTCGCAAAACTCTGGTCACCACAAACCTCTCAATAACAAATGGGGTCCTCCCAATCAGGTATCTCGTCATAAACACGTAGGGCATCTCCAGCCCGTCCTCCGCCCACACCTCACACCCTGTATATGGTCGCCATGTAACTATATCGATGTCATCCACAACTCTCCTCCAATGCTCTAGTTTGCCCAGCTTCCGCTGGACAACTAGACCCCTATATCCATAAGCATAGGCACGTCCAATGGGCCTATCTCTGTCTGCTAATGGCCTAGTGGCCGGAATATGCTCCCAGCACCATACCTATAAGAGAGTCATGCCAGCTGACAAACTGTCGTAACCTAGGTATACCACCTCGTGTAGGTCCCTGTACAGATGGGCTAGCATAGCCGATCCCCACGCGAACCTGCGACCCTATGTAACCATGTCCTCTAACACTAGCCCCCATCCCATAGAGAATCCCTTTGACCTGCGATCAGGACAAAGGAATCCACTGATAAACCCTGCCAGTACTGATGGAAGCGATGCATAATCTAGGTCTAGGAACTCTTGCCACGGGATCTCGTATTTGCATACTGTCTCATCATGAAAAATACGGCGAAGTGCCTCTGTGCCACCCTCCTCCGACTGCTCATATGGTAGTAGTGCACCTACTACTGGTATGCGCAGAATCCTGTAATAGTCCTCTGGTGTGACTGTCATCTCACCTGTGGCAAAGTGGAAGGTGTTCGTGTCATTGTGCCACCTCTGTGCGAGCGCTGTAAGTAGCCCCCGATTCACAGTGAACCGAGGCATATCCAACAGGGATGTCAACCCGCATCTCTCAATAATATCCAGGTTGGCCTGTGTCAACCATGGTATCAGAGTCCAAGGCCTAGGAAATCACTCACGCGACTGCACAACGCCCAATCGTTCCTGTCAACCAGCAAAACAAGTCCAATATCAGTTTACACATCAAAACAAAGATATCAAAATCAAACTCACATCAACAACATGAAACAGTTTGCTCATCTACATCAAGTTCAAAATCCTATCATTTCATATCAACTTGTAAAACAACTCAAGTTATCAAAAACCATATCAAAACTTGTAACACAACTCAAGTCTCCAAATCACATAAACTTGTAAAACAACTCAAGTTTCCCACTCATATCAGCTTGTAAAACAACTCAAGTTTCCAACCCATATCAGCTTGTAACACAAATCAGGCTTCACACATTGAACTTGAAACAAAGTGCAAAAACAAATCATGCTTTGATCAAACCAACACATTAATATCTATGCATAACTTGAAATATTGCAAATCAAAACAAGTTATATCAACAATCATATTGGACAAATCCATAAAAACCATGATAGCAAGACACAACAATTTCACAATTCCCCCCATCACACAAAAGTTTTCCTGATGCGCTAAAACAGATTCTTGCTGCACTAAATCTACCCATGCGCTAGGCTGTTTTTCCCACACGCTAATCTATTTACCCTATGCGCTAGACTACCTCTACGTGCTAGTCTTTTTCCCCCATGCGCCACCCAACCTACCTTATGCGCTAAAACATATCTATGCGCTAACCTATACCTCGTTGACGCTACCTATTTGACCCTATGCGCTAGGTATACCCTACGCACTAAAACCCCTTACCCATGCGAACCCCTGTGACCCCTATGCGCTAGGTCTTACTCACGCGCTATCTTGTTAACCCGACGTGCTACCCTACGTTCGGCATGCGCTATTTTCACTCCCTACGCTAACCTAGACTTTCTATGTGCTACACTATTTTGTTTCGGATGTAGCCCTAAAATTAAGCTTCATGCGCTACCTAAATTTTCGTATGCGCTAAATTGCGACTTTGACGCGCTAAAATGCTAAAACCGAATTTCAAAAATTAAAAAATGACCAAAAACAACAAAATCAAAAATCAAAAAAAGGTCAAAAGTGTTGACTTACTGGTGGTCCATATGCGGCAGGTCTCCGGTACCTCCGAACGCGCTCAGAACGATGCCTGGAATATGGAATAGGCATTTTGACTTCTCTCCAAATTCTCTTTCTCCAAAGTCAACAATGCACAAATGAATCAAATCAAAGCCCTTTTCCCCTTTTATAGGAGGAAAATGAAATTAGGGTTAGGGAATTGGGCATGTCATTTGCTCGCGGTCTCCCTTATACCCTACACAATGCAAATTATTGGGAGATGAATCAATTTCAACATTTCACATAGACAAAATCATACACACCACACACAAATCATCAAATCCAATCAAAAAATTTCAAAATATTGATTCATCTCCCGAGGGGGCATCACACATAAAATCAAATCTGGGGCACAACTTGCAAAATAAGAGCGACACAAATATTTCATTTGATCATAAATCACAATAAAACATCATTTTCTTTGAAATAACATGTGCACACACGTCACTTCAAAGAGGGGCAAAATGTAGACGTATAAAAATGACCATATTCCTAAATAAATATTTTATGTTCATTTCTCTATTTAATTAAATCTAATTTAATTAAATTACCCACATTCCTCAATTTAATTAAGTAAATTACTCAATTAAATTCACTATACCCATTTAGTGAATAAATCATTTTATTCAATTAAATCCCCCCCTATCCACTTTTAATTAAATTCAAATTTAATTAAATAGTTATCCTAAATTGAATAAATCTAATTTATTTAATTTCCCCAAATTACAACCAAATTGAATTAAATTAACTTTATTTCAATTATCCCTCCATCCACTTGCATTTTCCTACATCTCCCACTTGCTTCCTAAACCCCTTCCTAATTTCTTCTAGACCCTTCTAATCACTTCTAAATTAACCTAACCCATCTTTTAAACTTTGTCACATCCCTAAGCAAGGGGAGGTCACTTCTCAAAACCTTAAAGTATTTGATAACCATTAAAGGCTTCAAGTCTTCAACCACTTAATTTTCCAAAGTCTCCCAAACCATTAATGGTTAATTCAACCCTCTTACATGGTTAGAGACTTTTTGCCTAACTTAACCTTCATCCAACCCAAGGGTCTCATCAAGCCTTTAATGTTTTGACCATGATTATCTCTTAATCATTTGCACAAGAGTTTATCCTTGGATTAACTCTTAATCCAATGGGTAAGCCTAACTTAGGCTTAACCCTTATCTCTGGATGACCATGAGGTCTTCTCAGACATTTAATGTCTCCAACCCCTTCTCTCAACCCAACCCTATGTTGACACTTGTCACCATTTCATTGGTGCAAATTACAAACATGGATTCCCAACTTTCAAACTCAACCCTTGATTAAACCTTTCAATCTTGGCCATCCATTGTCCTATTTTTGCTATAAATAGAGCTCTCATTCCTCCATTTTCATAATCCAAGTTTGTAGTATCATACTTATGCTCAAATGCATTCAAGCTTTCATACCATTTTATGCTCATCATTTTAGCCTCTCTTTTAACTAGGAATTAGTCTAAATATGCATGTTTAGAATACTTTCTATTATCATTAGCTTAAATCATTGAACTAATATAGTATGTTAGGATAGTTTGTTTACTAACCTTGTCATCTTATAGTTAGTTTATTGCATTTCTAGAATCATGCATAGTTTAGGATGCATCTCATATTAAAACCAACAAAAGCATCCCTCGTTCTTGCATTTGCCATCCCTAAACCATTTTGCTCAGTGATCTGAGAGAAAAAACGTTGGTTTGAGGGACCATGTAAGATAGAGAACCATGGGACCCACCTTGGGAAGCTGAGTGATACTTCATTACTCCATAGCTTGCACCAAGAAGTCATGTGAGTGTGTGAGCAAGGCTCCATAGAGCTCCATTTTTCACATATTGAGTTCTATCGACCCGCTTTTCCCGCATACAGATATATAATTAAATCAATTACATTAAGTAATAAATCAAAAAATCTTGGTTAAGAAGAAAAAAAATTAGAGAGTTAAAATTAAATAGAAAAACATCGATGAAATCCTTTAGGAGGCGTGAAAGAGTTGAAGACTTGAACAAAAATGTGTTGCAGATATGTGTCTTGTTGCCATTAATGCCAAAAAGTGTGGTCCGGATGTTATGGTCTGAACATCTGTTATATTGGATACAATAATGAGAAGCTATTGGAGTATGGGTTGTTATGGTTTTGGATCAAAGGTTAATAGGATTGGTTTTGTGGTTCGGATATAGGCAAGTTGCATTGGATTGATATCAACATTAATGTATTCTGTTGTAAGCATTATCTAGATGGTCCAAGTATTGCCTGTTTTGGTCTGGACTCTTCCTCTTGTGCAAAAAAATATAATTGGTGCAAGCTCTAGGTCATAATATTGAAGTTGGATGTGATATATGTTTGGTCTGGTAATTTTGTGATAGGTATTCTTCTGGTTCGGTGCTACATGTTGGATGTTGTTTTAGGACCAATCTATGTTTCATGTTTTATATCTTTGGTCTGGTTGTATATCTTGGGTCGGAAAAGTGTGTACACATCACAATCTATCTTTTGGCCAACTTGGTGAGAATGTTTTTATTTCGGTTTGATGTGAGAAGAGGTATGAATGAGATGCATTAGTTGAAAAGTGTATGTATGCATGTGATAGATGTGAGAAGACATATGAATGAGATGTTCAAGCAAGTTGTGTATGCGAGATATTGATATAGAAATATGCAAGTGAGTTTGATATGTGAAATATATAAGGGTGTGATACAAGGGACCAGATGATATTGCGGTATAAAAGTGATAGTGGATATAGATGCAATGATCTAGATAGTCTGGTGGTTTAGATAATTAAGTAAGTGTAGAGATTGATCTTTAACAGTAACTGTAATCAGCATACTAAGATGCTTCTATTTATATAGTTATTTTTTATGAATTGTAATTTTGTATCTTGCCTCAATTCTTTTTTTAGAAATTGTAATTTTGTATCTTGCCTTGAGTGCAATTAGCTTTAGGTCTACAAGTTCTTTTTTGTATCTTGCCCCATGAGTAGTTAGCCTTGGTGTACAAGTCTGAAGCAGTGAGCTCTACTTTTTGTAATAATTTTTTATATAGCTAGTTAACTCCCACTGTGGTTTTTCCTTGGTTGGGTTTTCCATGTGTAAATCTTTGGTGTTCCTATGTGTGTGCTTATGTTGTTGCTATTGAACTCTTCATGGCGTGGTTAAGTGGATTAAGATTAAATTTGTTGTGTTATAGATTTCCAGAATTTAATTTTTGTTGATTCAAACCCCTTCCCCCCCCCCCCTCTCAACATCTGGTGGGTTCAACAAAATGAAGTATGAAAATTCTCTAATAGACTCCTCAAAATTATTACTCATAGTTGGAGCCTTAAAATCTCTTATAGAAGAATTTTTTTAAATAGAACAAGAGTATAACCTAATAAAAAATATTATAAAAAAAGAATAGATTGTGAAAACCATGAGCCACATTGAAAAAAACTTGGATGTGAAATTTTTTCTCTAGATTTGTAGAACATTATCCTTAAATAAAAAATAATCAGATGTACTTTGAAATGACAAAACCTTTTTTTTTTATTGAACAAGCTGAAAAAGATTACAATATAATGAAGGGCAACCTAAAAAAGGACTGCACAAAGAAGAAAAAAATAAATATAACTAATCCTAAACAATTGAACCAATTAGCTCAACAACAAAGAGCATATCTGGTTAACAAAACAGATGGGGGTTGTAGCAACAACTGGAACATTATAAAGCATAAAATACAATGAGTTTCTCGAGCATACATTGAAGATGAAAAACAACTCTGGGGATAACACATTAAACTTGAAACTTGAAGAACTTGTGCATCTGTCTAGTACACTAGATATCTACCTGCTGAAGCTGCAAAAAATGGTACTTAATCTAATCCAATTGTCTACTCACTTGAGCACAAACCTTGTCGTCATTCTTTAGCCGAGAGCACAAAAAAACGTAAATTGAAACATGATGTCAAAGTAAAACCTCAAATTATCTATACACAAACATGCACTACTTGTTGTTGTAACATCCACATTGAAATTGTTTTACAGTATGATATTTTTTGACTATTTTTTGACATATACATGTTTCTTTTCATGTCTAGATTGTTAAGAGATTTTATTCCAAGCATTTTTTTTATGAAAGAGCATGTGTACAAGCAGTTTTTAAGAAATCATGTTTGGATGACATGTGATAGTTGTGGAGGTACAAATAATATACATGTAATTAGAAATAAACATGTTATTTTTGAAAATATAAGGTTAATAGAATACACATTAAAATATATTAAACAGGGCAAGATGCTTGAATTAGCAATGACAAAAAAAAAATGACCCTTAAGAGAAGTTAGTGCATTAATAGACAAGACATCCACATAGAGCTTGATAGTTGGACTTAAAATTTAATATGTAAGGACACATTTTCTCTTTGTATCGATGCTTTCTTTTTTATAAACTATTGTACACTACAACCATAAAATGAGATTTTATCATAGTACTCCAATACCAATCAAGTTGCTATATTTTTGCATATAGCACTCAATCATGCATCTAACAAAATAGAGAAAAAAAGAAACATTTTTAGAGTCTCATTTTTTATTAGTGATGTTCATACACATTCTATAGAGTTTGAATGCAATATTTATTTTAGATGTTATATGGTTATTTGAGTGGCATCATGTCATATTTTATTAGCATAACATATGATTAGATAAGTTTCATCATAATTCAAGAGCTCGTATATGTTCTACTATTTGTACATGATGTAAATGATGAGTAGTGTTTATCATATATGAATTTTTTTCAAGGCCAAACATGGAGAAGGACCTAGTGTGATAGTTTATGATCGTGTATTAAAAGATCCTTAATGTGAGAAAAGTTGAAGTACAAAGATAGTTTGAAGTTGACATGTATAGAAACTTTTGTTGAATGTTGTAACTCTATAATAGATCTAGGTAATGAATCCAATTCTCTATTTTTGTAGATCTTTAGATTAGTAGAATAAGTCAATCTTGAAAAAAAAAATATAGTGATAGGATCGAGTGAGTTCCACTTTTTAATAAGCTCAAATGAAAGTTTGTGAATTATTTATATGAAGCAAATAACATGCTCTTGTTCTTCGTGTATAGGTTTTTACTTGGAATGGGTGTGAGTTGAAATAGTGGCTTAATGAATTATGTTCTAAAACTTTAATCTCATCGAGACATATCAACTTCCAAGAGCACTATAATTTATGGAGATGGAATAATGAGTTGAATTTGGCTATATTTTAGATTTATTTCAAACCATGCATTATATACATTTTAATTAAAATTAAAATTTTATGTTATTAATAATTATTTTTGCATCATTTGTTAAATTAATATTTCTTGTACAATTCTATGTAGGACAATTTTATGAAATTAGTATGGATAAAGATACACTAGACACAATGGATTCTTATATAATTTTAGGATGGAAATCCTATATGGCATTTGGAAACATAGGAACTATATTATTTTCTGTAGATGCATTATTGATAGTAATTTCTTCATGTATTCTAAATGTATGATTTATTCCAATGTGTTATTGTGCATAAAAGTGTAAGTCAATAAAGCTACACTTGAAGTGGTCCAACTATAAGCACTTCTTGATCATTGAAGTAATGTACCTTGCATGTTTGCTAGAGTTTAATTGCCCTCTTCTAATAGGGGTGTAGTGTCGTAAATTGTATCCCTTTAAAATTTCAAACTCTACTTAGCACCTACTTAGTGTGCTTTCTCCTAGATCATTTTAAGCCCATTTATGTCCTATGCTACCCTACGATTTAATGGCTAAACCAACAACTTAATTGTTGTCAAATATTAATTCTAAGACTAAGTCTTATGTTTTTGTCCCCAACTCTTTAATTCCATACTTGTTGGCCCCTTTTTGAGTGGACATGGACACCCCACACCTTAGTTATGATGAATAATGATGAACAACAAATACCCTAATCGGTACGAGGAGGGGGGGGGGGTGAATCTGTACATACAAAAACTTCTCAACAACTTATCAAGTTTAAACAATGCTAATCGGTTGTCTTCATCACTGAACTTAACCATGGCAATACTAGCTAAACATAGTAAGACTTCAGACAGCTAAACCAGTAAAATTGAATACTTCAAATAACATTCAAGACTTGATAACTACTTCACCAATATACTCATGCATGTGTTGTATCAGTAATACCATAACCATTAGCTTTGCATGCATATTCACCTAAACAAAGACTGCTCAATCATCACATGAAAAATGCACAACTCATGACACACAGATTTTTCATGTGGAAACCCAAATGGGAAAAACCACAGTGGGGATGAATACCCACAATCTTGTTTTGAACTCTTTTGAAGCTCGCTCTGTTAGGAGCCTAGTCCGGTTAAAGAATTTACAATAAGGTTCTGTTAGGAACCAATCCTGTTAAAGATCACCCGGTTAAGGGATGGCTATATACCCTGTTAAATGTTGAAACCCTGTTAAAGGTTACCTCGCTAGAGGATTTGAAGAACTCAATGATCTTGAGTCACCTAGTTAGAGGATTTGCAATAAACCTGTTAAAGCTACCTGGTAAAGGGATTTTCCTACTGTTGAAATGGTTAGAAGACAACAAGTAAAGCTCAGATCTGATAACAACACTACATGCTAAAGCAGATCCTTTTCAGCTCCTCTACTCTGCAATCACACTCTGCAGTTTTCCACTCACTAGTTTGGCAAGTATCTCATCACTCGGATACAAACACAACATTTGCCGACACAAACAATAACAAACATCATCGAGCTTATAGACAACAATTAGGTCGGTAGCATAAACCCTAAACCCTAAACATTTTAGGTTTACAATTACAAGTGGTCCAATCCTGACCGTTTAAACACTTTGCATAGAATAAAACAATCTCAAATAGATCACAAGTCATTCTGCATTGTCCATTCTTCACCGCATATGGAAATTAGTAACCCATCACGCTCTCTTCACATACCGCTAAGAAGAATGTATGTTCCCGAGGTAGACATTTAATGCAATCGATCTTCACATGCAAGATCCTTAAGGAAATCCTTCACGTGCACAAAACTGACGTGACATCTCGTTCTTATCCTTATCTCTTAGCTAACTCATCACATAATGTCACCGGTTGCATCGCACAAGCTAGATTGCCAAACCGGAAACCCTAGAGCTGAGACTACCAACCGGTAGTCACACTTAGTGAAACCCTAATACTGGTCCACTTCATCCCTTCATACCAGTTCTCCTACTTGAACATCAATAACAACTTCTTCCAATATTCATTCCAGTTCACCTGCACTTATTGACATCAATGACAACATACATTATCATCATACCGGTTCATCATATGCCAACAAGTTCCTCCAAAAGGGGCCCAAACTTAAATTTGTGCAAGTGTCAACCTCCATCATTTGTGATTCGGTCTCAATCTTTTCATTTGATCTTTAATTCTTAACCTACATCCAAAAACACCTTGTGATCCCTATATAAAGTACATATTCTATCATTCATAAGACCTAAGACATTCTAATGGAAAAAATAGATGATCAAGCAAGCATTCTAATTCCGAGTCATTAACATATTGAGCAATAGACTACAATGTTCAACATTCAGGCATGAGATCATGTTTTTCATGTTATTGCATTAACACTTGCTCCATAAAGAGCATTGCACCACCACCTTTATGTGAAACTCTATTCAAGGGTTTCATACCTAAGGTATAATCATTTAATTTCAACATTTCTGTTATTGATTTGCCTCCATCCTCCCTAAGGCACACACTCGTTTTCATCATCATAGCTTTTGTGGAGATGAGAATACCAACACGAGGTTTGACTTTTGGAAGCCCCTATATATCACAACCCTTTTTCCTTTTTTTTCATGTGTGCAAGTTTAGATATAAAAGCAGAAGTGTTACAAGACCACAATGTAAACTGTCATAGGTTCCAATGACTTGTGACGACTTTTGAACATATGAAAACACCTAGACTGGGGCATCCAACAACTGTGTTCAATTGTTTTAGGCTGGATTGACAAGAAACAGATTCTCAGACCCTCCTAATTGCATTCCTACTCCTTTATGTTAGTTTCAAGAATCTTCAAGTTAGGGTGCTTTACACTCGTGTTCTACACATTTCGCTCCAGTTTTCAAATCGAGGTTCCTTTCTACATCATATTTCTATACTAGCTTACTATGTCTATTACATGTTATTGTAATTTATAGTTATTGTTGAAATCTATTATTTTTCTATCATTAATCCTAGATCTCATACACACACTTCACAATCTCAATTTAGTTGCAACAAAGGAACACAATTCCAAGTGTTCAACTCTCCTATCGGGACTATAGGTGAACCTATTTACGCTCTTAATGATTTGTCATGAAAATTTGAGATCTTAGTTTGCATCCACAAACTGGGATATCATTCCCACGCATATCAAGGGATCATCCACTCCTAGAGGGCATCAACATGGTCAAAATCACAATGCCCATATGCATGAATCTCAAGATTCTCTTGCTTCTTAATGTAGAGCTTATGCACATAACACCCTTGAGTAGTCTTTGCACTTTTCTATTAACCTGTAGCTTCCTCTCAACCCCATGATAGAGGTGCCTCTAGTTAGCTAAATAGTTGCAAGTTCCCCTGGCATTGCCTATTTCTCCTTCCTAGGTTGCTAATTAGCATCCCTAGGCTGTGTAAGATGAAGAACCTAATGATGCCATTCTTACAAGTTGGAAGCCTATACTGGATGGCCAAGATAATCTTGATGTGTGGAAACAAGATGACCACACCCCTACATATTCCTTCGAGTTCGATAGCTCTTGTTGCTTGCTTTTTCTTTTGATTTATTAATTAAAACTATACCATATGTCAAAGGGCCCTTGATCTCTTGGTGAAGTTGAAAGACTCCAAATGAGCCCATCAATGATCATATCTTGCAAAATGTAAGACTCTCGACATCAAAAAAAGAGACAAATTTGAAATAATACCTAAATGACTTTGTCAAAATAAATACCCCTCAACTCCCTTTCAAGTGAAAAAATATCTCCTTATTAAAAAAATGTATCTAGAAGTACAATTTGAACTTTAGGAAAGTTTTAAGTAAAATATCATATAATATATTTCTAGAAACTTCACACAATTACGATAAATGACACTTGTTACAGAAAGGTAAGAAACTCTACATATATCGGTACAAGCTTCGAGAAAACCAGGGTTTGTTCATTAATTTCTTTCCGCATGCATACCTAAAACCTCTTTGGAATTGTCTCCGTTTTTCCTTTTACCCGAGAAGAGAAACGAAATTCCCGCTTGTGTGTTTTCACGATTGGATCCTGCCGTGTGCTTTAAAAAATTCTGTATCTGCTTTTTCTTTGCAGCCATGGCTTCTTCTGACTCTATGGATGAAGACGTGACAAAATTTTATGACAGAAATCCCACTTCGGTGCGTAAGGCTAACACTTCTTCGAGCGCCGAAGCATCATCCGATTCAGGCGATGATGCTGAGGAAATCTCTCAACCGCCATCAAACAAACAGAAGAAAAAAATGTCGCGCGATAGGAAAAAAAACAGTATTTCAACCCAATCAGAACCCTCAACATCAAATAAGCGCTCCAGAAAGGGTGAGGGAAAGGAGGGGGCCAAACCCTCGTCCAAGAAAGCGAAGAAACCTGCGAAGGCAGATGATGAGGAGAATGCGACGGTGGTACCAGGAGGAGCTGAAAAGTCTCCTAGAAAGCGCGGCCTCGTCTGGACCGCCAAAGACGAGGTAGCATTGCTGAAGAGGCTTGTGGCATACTGCGAGAAAGGTAAGTTAAGGAGTCTACCAAAAAATATGGTAGTTTTTTATGACATTGTTAGGAAGGATTTAGATGGTCCGTACAATAATGAGCAACTATATAAGAAGTTACAGGGTTTAAAGACAAAATTTTTGGGGGCCAGGGATAAAATTAAGAATAAAGGTTTTGTGGGTTTTAAAAATGCCCATGAAGAAAATGTTTATATGTTGTCGAAGCAAATTTGGGGAAATAGTGGAGAGGAGGAGGCGGGAAATGAAAAAATAGTTAAGGTAGGTAATGCAAGATTTGAGGAGAAGAGGGTTGCTGGGGATGGAGCGGAAGAGAGAGAAGAGGTGAAAAAGAACAAAAAAGGAGACGTTGAAATGGCTGGAGAGGAAGAGGAAGAGGAAGAGGAAGAGGAAGAGGAAAAGGAAGAGAAAGATGGAGATGAAGATGGAGACGATGACGATGACGAAGAAGTAGAGGAGAAAGGGCGTGATGAAGGTGAGCAAAATGGCAATGTGAATGTGAAGGAGGTAGAAGCTTCGAATGTGTCTGAAAGTGTGCGCAACAGGGTTGCAGGCATGGATACAGAGAAAGGTGAGGGAAATGTGGGAGAAGAGACGGATTCTTCTGAGGAAAATGTTGGAGAAGAGGATGATTCTTCTGAGAGTGAAAATGAATCGAGCGGTAAGGATAATTCGGCACAGCGAGATTCAAATGCTGTAGGGAAAGGGTCCAAGTTCAATATTAGGGACAATTCAGCGCAGCGTGATCCAAATAGTGAACTGAAACAGTCCACTGGTAGAGAGAATCCCACACATGTTTTGAATGGTGCTGGTGATAATTCAAGGCAGAAAGTTGCCGAGGGAATGTCTGACAAAAGGAGGGAAGCAGCTACAGGCCATCATGATGCGGGGAAGAATTTGAGTCAATCTGTCGAGGAAGGAAAGTCTGATGCAAGGAGGCGTCCTAGAGGGAATTCGACACCCAATAATGCTTCTGGAAAGTCCAATAGAGGTAAAAGAATTGGATCCACAGAACACAATAAGGCGGGGGAGAATTTGATGCACAATGTTGCTAACAGAATGTCCAAGGAGAGCAGGAGAATAGAAACCCCAATTGCGAGGGAGAATTCGACACTGCATGTTTCTGTAGACAGGTCAAATGAAGGTAGAAGGATTGAGGCCACTGATCTACCCAACAACGAAGAGAATTTGGTGCAGCGCATTTCTAAGGCTGTGGCAAATGGAAGCCCCTGCATTGCAACGGATGATCAACATCTGCTGTCTGATCAGTTGGGCAAAGAGAACTTGAGAATATTGAATGAATTCAAGAGTCAGATGTTTAATGAAAATCAGGAAAGGCTTGATAAGTGGAAGAATGAGATTGTGAATATGGTGATGAAAGAACTTCAAGGTTCTTCAAACACTGCGAGACACACTAACCTTGATTTCTCAATGATTAAGGGTTCTTCTGCAAGGGAGCTGCCAGCGCTGAGCGACGAAGAAAATGAAATGCTTGATCGGAAGTGGCGAAAACAGCAGCTTGTTGAGTTGGAAGCTGCTTCCAAACATCTATCTTTACTGCAAGAAGAGTATCAACTACGCTTGGCAAAGCTTCGCCTTCGCCATAAGTAGATTTCTGGGATTGCTATGTTGGAATATTATATAGTCATATTGCAACTGACCTATTTTGGATTGAATGATTGGTAACTCAGTATTTCGCACATTGGTGATTTGCGTAACTCATGATGATAGGCCTTTTTAATTTTTATGGTCTGGTTTTTGTAGTTGTTTTTCCTTTTAGTAGTACTTATCAAGGGTGACAGTAAAATTATCGATAAAGCCGCTGATTATATTGATAAAGTAAAATGATGCTCTTTTTGTAAGGTGAAATGAGCATCTTGTCGGACGAGATCTATGTCATCATACATAATTTTCTGGAACTAGCAGCTATAAATATATCTAGTATCTTTTATTTTGGGCCTTACGTTTAATTTCATTCATCAAGTTAAAGGTTTATAAATTTTGTTGTGCTATGTATAACCTATTTGAATATTCTGGTTTGTTCTAGGGAATTCCTGGATTCCATGATTGTTTTTGGGTTCAATGCTCTATAAACTGTAGGTTACCAAAGCAAAAAGTGCAGCCTATCGAAGACTTTTATTTTATATGTTTCTAATTTGACATGCCAGTTTAGCATATTGAATCAAATACTATGCAATGCCCCAGTTGGAGTTGTAGTTCGATGATTGGAGTGTTGATGGTTTGCCTAGACTAAATTCTCTGCGTGTTCTTATTGAAATGTCATTGGTGGAATCATTGCAAGCAACCTTTTTACAGGTTGAATATGTTTGCATCACCAACTGGAGGCACTTTTGTGCTTGTTTGATCCAGGAAATATACTACTTATGTAAGTGTTACATAGGGTTGCTCTTCGTGGTTGTTAACTGTAAAGAAATCCGTTTTCATTCATATACTGACACTCATCACTGTTGCACCTAATGATGATGGTTGAAGAGATCACAACTATAAATATGTCAAGTATTTACCAATCCAGGTTTTGGGGCTATATTACTAGGCAAGTGATCTCTTGGGAGGGTAGGGGAGGGGGCGGACAGGGGGGCTTGGGGTAGAGGATTTGAGGCGCTGCTTGCTGTTGGGGCTCTGAAATGTGCAGTTTTTGCTCGGACATTTCACGTATATTAATCAAATGGAAGCATCCAGTTGGTGTTGTTTGTTTTCTTTTTAATTTTGAGAAGATATGAACTATCAGATTTGTTCATGGAGATGCATAAAAAACCGTAGCAGCAAAAGCAAATTTATTTCTTATGGGACAATGTCACTGATTACTCTTAAATTTTGTCAGCTTTCCTAACTGGGAAAATTGCTCAAGCCCTCTCCGTAGGACCACCGGGTGAGTATGCTTTTTTTCTTATAGTAGAGAGTATACAAGGAATTTCAATGGCCATTCTGCTTAAGGCCTGAAGGTCATTATGATTTCCTGCTTAATTAGGTGTGTGATACCGAGATGTGCTTTCAATCAAGAGGGCCATAATTACATGAAAGAAAAATGCTGGACTTACCCACAACTGCTATGGCAATTAGAGTAGACATTTCTATGTAAATCCAGGATACTACATTTCAGCTTTACTACCTTTTCTTCTATGGATTCTCACTGGGTTCTCAGTTCTACTAAAGATGCTTTGAACCTCTTGTGGAACTCTCATAGAAACTGATCTAGTTTACTTGTATTGCATGCAAGAGTTCTAGACAGAAAATATACTATGTTGTTCTTAATCCTATAAGATTTCCCCTTGTCTGACATGATTTAAGGCAAAATACTTAAGTCTTTGCTGTGTTCCTTATGTCTTTTTATAACTACCATACACTTTAATGCTATCGGATTTCCACAATCCATAAATTTAAGCTGTTGTGTCTGGATTAGATCATGTGCGAGTTTTGTGTCAATGTTTTGGATCACACTCCAGGATCTATTATGCTCTTTAGCTCTTTATTATCCGGATGATGGATCACAGAATTTGGTGATTTGATATGTCTTTTTATAACTACCATACACTTTAATGCTATCGGATTTCCACAATCCATAAATTTAAGCTGTTGTGTCTGGATTAGATTATGTGCGAGTTTTGTGTCAATGTTTTGGATCACACTCCAGGATTTATTATGCTCTTAGCTCTTTATTATCCCGATGATGGATCACAGAATTTGGTGATTTGAAATGTTAATACAGAAACTTGCACTGTCTAATCCAGAAACAACAGCTTATATATACCATAGACTTTGATGATGTTCCTATTTGATGTTCCTAGTTTCCTGTACACATCTGTCACTAATTTCTTGGTTTACGTAATAATAAAATATATGTCCATCTCAATGGTATGCTATAATCTCGTATGGTTCTTAATACTTGATCATATAAAATTTAAAAACATGACAAGAAGAGAAAACTGTTCACATTGCAACAATGCAGAGTAAAATATTTCACCTATGCCAAAAAAAAAATACCCCTGGCCTGTAACCATCAAAATGCTATTAGTATTAATTTCCAATTGTTGAAACAATAGTACTGGTACCCTGAAATGCTGCACTGAGATCCTAGCCTCAAATGCAAGCTACTATTGGAATTTATTCATTTAGATATCTCGTTTCCGAGCAGAAGTATAGTTTTCTATTTCCTGTGCCTGCAAATCTTTGATTTGATTGATGGCGAGAAGATAGTCTCAATAAATGTATATTTGATTGTTGCAGATGTATTATCTGTGACATGCGTGAAGCCAATTTGACGTACGCCATAGAAACAGTGTCGCAAGGGGATGTGGCCCCACCCACCCCCTGGGAAATAAATCCGATTTAGTATTCCGTATTTACTGGCGGTGTGAAAAACGACTGCAAATTTTTTTAGAAATTTGTGTAAGTATAAATTTTAGATTTGATCGAAAAGCTTGTAGATTTGTTAACGTACAGGCCTTCTAAAAACCTACTCAGTCTTTAGATTTTTGTATTTATGTTTGGAAATTTGAATTTTGTTTCATGGAATTTGCCATTTAATATTAAAAAATGATTTGTTTGTTTTTAATTTTCTGTCTGGTTTATTAGACTTGGAAATCGGGTTGCTAAAATTAGGTTGGTCACTAAAGTTTTTATTTTATGTTGACGGTTGTGTTATTAAAGAGTGATTTTGCTTTCTTTTTTTGTGTTATTTTATTATGTGTTATGTTCATAATTGTGGTATAGGTGTTCTTTGTAACAAATTATGTAGGATGCATTCATATATAAGTTGTTTATATATATTATTTAAGTTGTTTATATATCATTATTTATGTATTGTTTATATATTGATGCATCATAAAGATTGGATAATCGTTTTCATTATAGAAAATTATAGAAAACTATTTTTACTCTAGTAAAATAATTTAAGTATTTAATTAATGCTTTTTAATAGTATATATTTTGCATCACATTTTTAATGAATATTAAATTGTAAGTCAAACTATTTATAGATGGAAAAATTCAAGTTGAAAGCAAAAGAGAAATAACTAATAAGTAATAAGTAATTGAGTAATTATGTTTCATTTTTCTTTCATTAATTTTTTTTTTTTATAATATATGTTTTGCATCACATTTCTAATGAATATTAAATTGCAAGTCAAATTATTTATAGATGAAAAAATTCAAGTTGAAAGTAAGAAAAAAAAAACTAATAAAATATTGTAATTGAGTAATTATGTTTCACTTTCACTCATTCTTAGGATATTTTAGTATTTTTTAATATTATAAGTTGATTAGTTTTAATGATTTAAAGTTTAGAAGTGTTAAAAACACTTAAATTATTAGAAATCATGATTTTAACTTTTTTTTTTTTTTTTCTAAATGATAAAATGTGAAGGTAAGATTAAAGTTGAATATAAGACTAAATATGTTTGTATATAATTTTTAAAAAATTATTTTTATTTTAAATTTAAAGAAAAATATGAAGTTACGGAAAAAATTTTATGTTTTTTTTAATTAAAATTAGATACCTAATTTTTTAAAATTTGTAAATAATTATTGACCATATATGTATTTTTTTAAATTTAAACTTCTAATAAATAAATAAGATAGATAAATATTTTATTAATTAAATAATTATTTTATTTTACTTTTAAAAAGTTATTACATTAACTAATATTTTTATTTTAAATATTTTTTAAGAATATTTGTTAGTGTATTTTTAAAAATATAAATCTAGCAATTGCACTTTGGTGTGCAATGGGTATGCCTAAGAGGTGTGGAAGGTCAATTGGGGAAAATTTGGTCTTTTTTTTTTGCATAAATTTGTATAATGCATGAGGTTAATTGGTAGGGCATGATGTTGTTCGTGTAAGAAAGGTTTCAATTGAGAGGTGATAGCTTAAAATCAAGTACACATCCACTTACAAGGATTCAATCACAACTAAAATGAAACCTTTGAATTGAGAAGATAATCAAGTTTCATTAGCAATAGGCTCATGTTATGTTTGTAATAAGGTGAGCATGAGAGGTTGATATAGGGCTAGAAAGAGGGATATATATAGGGGGAAAAGTGAGAGGTGAGCATGAGAGAGAGGCTGAGATAGGGTTAGAAAGAGGGATATATAGAGGGGGGGAAAGTGAGAGAGATATGGGTAAAGAGATAGAGATAGAGATAGAGAAGATGATGGAGATATAGATAGAGTTGAAGATAAAGATGGAGAGAGAGAGAGAGAGAGATGAGAGAGATGAATATATAGATATGAAAGAGAAAAATAAGTAGTTGGATCGAGAGGGAGAAATAGAAAGATAAAGATAGAGATAGGAAGTGATATATAGAGAAATGGAGGCATATAGTGGTAGAGAGAGATAGAGAATATAGATAGAGGGATAGATATAGAGAGGAAAGGGTATATGGATATAGAGGTCCAAAAAGAGGGAGAATGGAAAGAGGGAGGCATGTCTAAAGATATGGGTGGGGAGAGGAAGATAGAGGGAGAGATGAAGATAGAGGAAGAGAGGAAGAGGGGAAAATAGACAGATGGAGGGAGAGGGGGGAAATAAAGATATAAAGATAGGGGATAGAGAGGGAGAGACATAGAGGAAGAGATAGATATATATGGAAAGAAAGAGGGAGAGATATGTTAGAGAGGGGGGGAGAGGAAGAGATAAATAAATGGACAAGTAGAGAGAATTAGAGATAGACAAATAGAAATGGAGAGAGGGTGAGAGAAATAGGGGGATATATATAGATAGATAGAGAGAGAGAGAGAGAGAGAGAGAGAGAGAGAGAGAGAGAGAGAGAGTGAGAGTGAGAGATAGAGATATATGTATAGAAAGAGATGGATGAGAGAGAGAGAGATGAGAGAAATATGGAAAAAAAATATTGTAAGAGAGAGAGAGAGAGACAGAGATGCAAAGGGAGATAGAGATAGAGGGGGCAAGAGTGAGAGAAAGGAGGTAAAAAAGACAAGTAATATAGAGAAAGGTTTAGACTTTAGAAAGAGAGGAGGGGGGAGATAGAGAGATATAGATAGAGGTACAAATAGTGATAGGGAGGGAGAAACATAGAGTGTGTGTGTGTATACATTAGAGAGCAGAAGTAGAGAGATATAAAGAGGGAGTAATGTAGAGAGATGGGGAGAGATGGAGATATAAGATAGAAAGTGGGAGAGGGAGGAATATATAGGGATAGAAAGAGAGAAATAGGCATAGAAAGGACCTAAAGAGTGAATATAACCTGTAAAATACAAAGGGGGTGAGAAAGAGGGAGAGATAGAAGGAGAGAAAAATGAGGAGAGGGAGAAATAGAGATGTAAATAATATATGAAGTGATATATGGAGAAGTAGAGAGGGATATAGAGAAAGTGGGAGAGATGAAGGAATAAAAGTGTATAAATCTAGAGATAGAGAGATATAGGGAATTAGAGAGAGTAGGAGGGAGAAATAGGGAGTGTGTCTATGTGAGTGAGAGATATAGATATAGAGATGAGGAGGGAGGAAGAGGGCATGTGTGTGTGAGTAAAAGAGATATAGAGATAGATATAAATAGGGAGAGATATATAAATAAATTTAGAGGGTAGAGAGAGAGAGAGAGAGAGAGAGAGAGAGAGAGAGAGAGAGAGAGAGAGAGAGAGAGAGGAGAGATGATATAAAAGTAGAGAGACATCAAAAGAGGGAGCAAGAGAGAGAGAGATAGGGATATAGAGGGAGTGATAGATAGAGTGGGAAGGATAGAAAGGGAAAAGAGACAAATATAGGGTGAGGCAAGGAGATATAGATAGGGGAGAGAGATGGGAACCGAGGTTATCCCTAAAGTTGTAAAGGACTTAGAACAAGGGTCAAAAGATGGGAACCAAGGTTAATAAAAAACCCTTAGCGCAAGGGTAAATCTAGACTTCATCCTCCAAGCCCTCCTTCCAAAAAATTGAGATCCATGCATATAAATCGCATAACTTTGGCCAAGTTTTAGAGAACTAAGACACTTGACCAATAGTAGAGCCACAATGCACATCATTATCAATCTCAACTAATGATTTTTTCTTTGTGGAGTTTGAAGGCATAAAAACCTTTTTCTCAACATTAGGATCCCCGAAGTTGTGGTGCATGGCCAGACAGGAAGACTAGGATAAAAAAATTTGCCTCTAAGCTGAGGGCACCCTGGAATTAGAGAAAAATCTATCCCTATTTTGCAGTACATCCACAAACTTTCAACCAACACCAACATTTGGTAGTGAAACCTTGCAGGGGAATATGGTAATTGGGAATTGGGAAGCATCTGGATCAGACACAGACCTTCCACTGTGAGATGGTAAGACCTGAGAGGAAGCATCTAGATGCATTGAGGCCTAGCCCAATGCAACACTACCCAAATCTGTATGAGTGAAGGGTTTCATAGGTGTGCAAACCATTTCAGAGCAGAGAAAAATATGAACTGTACATATAGTCTTGATGAGATATTATGTATATCATATAATTGTTTAGTGCAAAGTCATGTATTTTAATTGGCATATACCTTTGAAATATGATCCATCATGATAAATCAATGCTTGTTGAAATATAAATTTTCAATCCCTTACCTCAAAGTTAAAATAAATAAGGTTCATTGGAAACCTTATTAGCCTGTAGAAATCCAAAAGTTCTACCTCCTATATTAAAACATGGATCTTTAGAAAGAACATATACAATAAGTATTTAAGAAAAATGATACTGAAATTTCATTTATAACATAAAAATATCATGTATTAAATTTTTTGGGTTTCAAGTATTTGGGTAGTTATTGTTATAATAAATTGTTTGAAGAGCATGACTATCATATATCTACTATATGTTTAGTAGCATGACTATTTTTTCTTTAAAAGAGATGTGACTAATTATTGATACTTTACTTATGAAAATCTCATATGATATCCTTGCTAATGATCATAATATTATCTATAATCAAATTGATCATGTTCTAAATTTATGTGCAATACTATATCCTCATTAAAAGATGATAATAGATATAATGAATCATGATCTTTATTATTCTTGTCAAATAACTAAATTTATTTGATTATTGTGTTCTTGACTATCTTGACGATACTATTAATGTGAAAATTTACTTCAAGATACGTCTTCAAATATAATGTAGTTGCTATAACATGGATGGATTAATTATCTAAACGCTACCTTATGTAGCCCTTTAATCATAAGATGACTACAAAGGAATCAATATTATTGTAAGATTTATTAGAAGAGTTTACATTTAGGTACCAGTGAAACTCCTAGTTTGTTGGATAATAACTCAATTTGTTTACTCTTATAAGACGACTCGTATTTTTAACAATCAAGCACATTGAAGTTCACAAGCATTTCACTCAAGGGAAAATAATATTCCCTCATGAAAAATATCTTCAATTTTATTTGTCTAATTGTTAGATAGAATTTATTTTGATCAGTAAGACCTAGGCAAGAATCCCCATAATCACATATCAAACCTCTATATTGTATCAAATTTTCCAAATTCATATTAATGCTTGGCCTTAGGTGATGTCATTGATGGGGAGTGTTCATGCCAATGAAACCACCTAGTGGCTAAATCATAGATGTATGAAATTGCATGCATAACATAAGACCTCTAAGAATTATTTGTATGATTCCTTTGGCCATATGATAAATTCTTCTCTTTATAAATATTACACATGTTGATGCAGGAGCATCTAGGCTCACAAGCAATCCCACATCACCAAAAAAATATTTTTTTTATTGGTTAATATTTACATTTTTGGTGTAGGTTGGAGCTTCAAGAACATACTTTGGAGTGTTGGAAGATGAAATAGTTGTTTCATCAAGACTTGGCTTCCATTTCAAAACTTAGAGACAAATAGGGCGATTAATGTGATTTTAAAAGTATTATTATATTGCACAATTTCAAAGGTTTAAATAGTTGAAGGAATTCGTTGGTATATTATAAATTGAAAATAAATTAATTTACTCAATTTGTATTTCTATGGAAGTTTCCTAAAGAACGTAACCTGGCATTTCATTCTTGTCTTATTCTTTCAATTCGAGTGCTTCAAATGGAGGGAAAAGCTAGAGATTATAGAAAAAATAATTAATGTTCTTCAAATTCCAAAGTATCACAAATTGGTTCTTTTTATTATTCATTTTTAAAATTAATCTACAAAAAAAAGGGCATTGTATATGGCTGAGCAATATTTTGGAAGCATTTAATGACGAATTCCAAGCAAATGCATAGGAAATTCAAAAGCAAATTGGAGGTAAATAAAATATCTTATTTGGGCGCCTCTTTGTGATACCTCACAAGGGTTGTAATATTTACAAATTAAAACCTTCAGTGGAGTTAAGAGACAGAAATCAACAACAACAAGGTTGCAGAAAGAACTTGCAAGTTGCTCCAAAGAATTGCATAAGAAAGATTGTAGGCAATTAGCTTGCCAAGAGAAGAAAGATAGAGGAATAGATAGAATAATTTGTGGGTGTGTTTGTTGTGTTCAATAAAATTATCATAGCATTAGCACTAGGATGTGCAAGGTGTATAAAATGTGGTCCTAATAGTTTCCCACTTATTATATATATTGAAAGAATCATAATGATTTCCAATGATAGAAATCTACTTATAAGGGTCAATTCCCATAGTCATCTTGCACCACTTAAACTTCTATGTGCCCACACACTTCATCAATACACCGACAACATTCACCAAATTATCCATCTTTATCATAGCTTATTATTATCCATTATATCATGAAAAAAACAATACTCCACATCATTATGCTCAATTCATGCATGACACGCAGGGTTTTGAGATTGTTATCTCTTAAGAAGATGGAACTCCAGTTATCACATTGAATCAACATTGTATCTTGATTCAACCGGATGTATGTACATAATCCTATAAGCATTATTAGTTACTATATATTCTACCTTTCTAGTTGAAAGAGAAACCATAACCTATATTCTACTCATTCAACTAATCACACTACCAAATAAATTAAAGACATACCCATTGGTACATCTCCTACCCAATATGAATCCATGAATCACTATATATCTAGTATACTACTCATACAATCTTTAAAAGCATGTCAAACACTCTCACATATCTCAAAGATACCTTAAGACACTCTTCATTGTAATCTAATTATCCTTTCCTAGAATGGATAGGTCTCCCACTATTTCAGAAATACTTAGTTTGGTGTTGATCATAACATATATGAGACTACCAATTTCACTTGCATAAGGGATATGTCACTTTTCCATTATCTAATTTGATGTGAAAATACATTTATCAACTAAAATATTTATTGTCATATGAAAGAGAATAATCATTGGTTAAAAGTTGTGCATCATAAACCACTACAAAATAGAGTAACATACTTCCTTTTATTAATCCGTAGTTTACTTTTAGCTTAATCCCTCCTATTCACCATCTCTTTTGTGGGTGTTGGTATCCCCTTTTTAGGCCTATTTATTTTGTTGGTGGTCAGAGCTTTACTCATGTTTCCAGATTTGTTGTTGCTCATCCTTTAGGGGGAAATATCATTCTCTTCTTTGTGCTAATACCTCCTCAATTGTGGTGTGCAGTCAATATGTGGTGGAAAATGAGGATTTCTACCAACATTGTGGGTTTGTGTGTAGATCCATTTGTTACAAGTGTGGTTGTCGTTGCACCAAAAAATAGACTTGTTAATGGTCGATACAACCACTAGACTTATAGAATCCACATGAGGCAGTTAAGCCATGTCACAAACTTGAGCGTTGCGCTGCACAACACAAGGAGACCAAGGGCACACAACTTGCAACAACATTGGTATTTTGCCTTCTCTCTTCATCACTGAGTGTTGGATTCTTCGAAGCCCTTGGTCTTTGATAATATTAAGCTCTTCCCTTGTGCTGAGGGTTTTTTCATTTGCTTCTTTTGATAATCATGACTTGGTGTTAAGCAAGTTGCGGGCTTGCGAAGTAAACTCTCTTAGTCAAACCCTAGACAACTTCCTTTAACCCTCTTACTAAACCACTTGATATGTGTCCAGTGTGGGTTTGACTTCCCAATCTTTCCCTCCAATTTTGGGAGAATTTTTGGTATGAGGCCATTGGCAATTCTATCATTCTCTTTTTGAAGGTTGATGATACCACTTCCTTCATTGTTATTCTACATTTGGACACATTTTTTATCGATATTTGACATCTCCATGCCTCTTCCTAGGGATGTGGTTCTCATGGTTGGGGATAGGCGACAAACTCAGCCATTGGATTATGAGGGCCTTCCCTTCCAATGTAGTCAATGCTTCTCAATTGGTCACTTGGCCACAAGTGTTCTCTCTTGCATTGTAAAGGCATTTCTACTTGGTAGAAGGACGCTAATGGTGATCACTTGACTGTCCAAGCTTCTGATTCTTATTTTAAAGACTCCTCTCAAGATTTTGATGAGCCTCTTGTTGCTGGTGTGACCTCTTTGTGCCCTTTGGTCCCCATTGGTGAACCTCCTACCCCGTGTGTGCTTCCTACTTTTTCCATTGCTCATGTTCAACTCCAGATTTTGGTATAAAATGTTCCTCCCTTCCACCTTCTGTTCCATGTTCTAACAAGCTCTATGTGGGGGTTTCCCCTCATGCTTCCCTTTTTAATGGTGTTCTAGATGATTGTATTTCCTGGACTGTTGTTAGTTGATGGAGGAAAGGTCCTTCCTCCTCTTCCTAAACTCTTCCTCGAGTTGTGGGAAAAAGTCCTACCCACTCTTGATGTGGGTTGTTTTCAGTATATAAGTGGTTTGTTAATGGCCTGGATAGTGTTGCAAGTGGTTTGTTAATGTCATGTGTAACATTGTAAGTGACCTATTTTTGACCTATGTTTCCTTGTCTTTAAGGCTTTTGGTTGTAAAGGGTCAACACCCTATTTTGCTGCTTAAATTGCTAAAAAAAACATAAATAGAAGTAATAGTAAATTGATCACTTATTTTCTTAAAGAAAACCTAATGAATTGAATTAGCTCTAGTCAAAACCAAATTTAAAATATAAACTTTTGATAACACATACTCAAGGATTATTTGAAACCATAAATGAATTATTCAACCTTAAAACCATGTCCTCCTTATGCTTTATCACAAAGTGTTTTCCCTATGACATGCAATCTCCTCATCCAAATATCCATTCAAGAAATTTGTATTAACATCCATCTTTTCAACCTTAAGATCAAATACAACAATAATAGATAATAAAACTATGATGGATGTTACAATTACAATAGGGGAGAAGATTTGGCCAAATGGATTCATTCTACCTAGAAATTTATTCCTTATCCACTAACTTTTCTTTGTATTTATTAACTTTCCCTTTAGATTGATATTATTCTTGAAAACCCATTTATAGATAAATTATTTCCTATTATTAGGAAGATGTACCAATTCTTAAATAATATTCTTCTCTAATGCAACCATCTTCTCATTCATGGTCTTCTTTCAAGACTTCATGTATCCTTCGTAGTTGTAGAATAATAATCATTTGTAGACAAAACAATCGTACAATATAATTTTACCAAGTGAACCTCCTCTTGAGTGGGGTATGAGGTTGTAATTATTACTTGAAGCTTTGATTCATTCTCTAAATCAACCTCCTCATGGGTCATTTTTATCATCTAGTTTAGTTTAGTTAGTTCAAAGAGTTTCCCTTAACCCATGATTCTCCTCAAACTTCCATACTTTGACACTTTACACTAAGTTACCTTTCATTTTTTTTTTGGCTTCATTCATCTTATAACCCACATGACTTGAAGTATGAGTTCCTCATTATCCTCAATCCCTCAATCCTAATTCTTTTGACGATATTATTTTTTAGATTCATAGTTGTGGTAATTTCTATACCTCCATCCTTTATGGCATGAGTTTCATGGTATCCCTGATTCCCAAATTCTGAGATTTCCCTTCATATAATTTTTTGAATTCAAACATGTGGAAATGTATCTAACATGATACTTTTGGGCATGAGTTATAATGTATCTGTGATTCTCAATCCCTCAAAATTTGCACTATGTTATCAATTTTGTGGGTTTGGACCTATCCTCGCTTGCATACCTTGTGGGACAAATTCCTCAATATCCTTATCCTCAAATCTCAAATTTTCCTTCACATATCCTTCTAGAGTCAATGATGAGGAGATAATTTTATTTATTTTCCTTTAAAAATAAGGTAAGATGTATTCATAGCCTTAAATCCCCAACAAGTTGTATGGGTTATAAAGTATCCCCAATGTGTCTAAAGCCCCAAAGCTCATATTTTGTATTGTTCATTTACCTACCTCTCTATATGACCTAGGTTGTCATTAATGAATAGATTTGACATTGAAACTAATCCAAGAGGGTTTTACAACCCATAAGTAGTCAAGTTCATCTTAATGTCACAAATTTACATTTACTTTCAATGATGGAGGATCAAAATGTCATGCCATCTGTAGACACCTAAAAGTTGCACAACAAATTAAGTGAATTGTATTCATTTAATTATCTCTAATTTTTCTAATTAATTAAATTAAGATTTAATTAATATTCCTATTCTTCTAATTAGCCTATTAATCAAATTAAAGATTTGATTAATATTTCCCTTCTTCTATCTAAGCCATTTAATCAAATACCCCCCTCCTCTAGCCATTTTAATTAAATTCAAAATATCCATTTATCCTATCCACTAACCCAACCTCAACCTTACCTCCTAAGGTAACCACCATGTCTCCTCAGGCATTTAATGCCTCTTATATCTCCTCTCAAGCCCTCTCAAGGTGACATTTGTCAACTTGGGATTGGATTGAATCCCTCACATGGATTGATAACTTTCAATCATATCCCTTGTTGAGATTGCTCAATCTCAACCATCCATTTCTCTATTTTCCCTATAAATAGAGCCCATTCCTTCTTCAAAATGATCCAAGTACTCATGCATCTAATTTATAGTCTCATTTCATCAAGCATTTTTAGCCTCTCTTTGATAATAGCAATTAGATCGAGCAATCTCAACAAATTTGTCCACCAAAGTCCTATTAACCATTAATGGTTAATTCAACCTCCCCTCATGGTTAGAGACTTCCTCTCTAACTTAACCCTCATCTAACCCAAGGGTATTTCTAACCTCTAATGCTATGTTCCATGTGTGTGTTTGAGATGTTTTTCCCTCTTGTAGGTTGAAGACCACATTTTTGGCATACACCATCATTAATGTGATGGTTATGTTTATGACATGGATGGTTTTTGTAAGCTCTAGGCCACTATTTGAAAATATTTCAAGGGATCTAAGAATTTCTTACACACATCACTAGTGAACTATAATTCTTCCTTTATTCCTAAAGTGATAGGGAAACCAACATAATGTTATATGAGTCAAATCATTGTCTTAAAAAAATGTCATTTCTCTTCCATGGAATTGAAGCTAGTGGATATTCTAGGGTTTCAACTCCTACAAATCCAATTTCCATTAAATAAACATCGTTTTTTGTAAATCAGAAGGAGGATAATATTGTAAATGATTCTTGTAATTGAATGTCTCCACAACCCCATTTATAGATGTAGAGGGGAATTCTTCACCATGCATTCTAAATGAAAACATAATTCACTAATAGATGACAAGTAGGAAATAGTTTTTATGCATTGCGTATTCAATATTATAGCTAGGGAAAATGTCTTCAACAATCCCTTATAGTTATCATCCAAGAGAGTCATGTTGTGCATACCTATATCTTATTGTCATGTAGTGACACACTTATTAGCTTAATAGAGGTTATAGAAGTTGGCCAAGTGACAACTTTTGCGTTTTTGAATGCACTAGGAATTTAAAATAATTTATTTATCTATTTTTAGTTGTGTTTAATCGTATTCAAGATACTTCTATGGAAGTTCTTTGGGTCTATCAAAACCAAAAATCAAAGAAGGTCTTGCCCACATTAGCAAATTGGTCCAAAGGTACCTCACCTAATAATAATTTATAGTCTATTTCTATAGGTTTGACACCCCTAGTGATCAAAGAACAACCTAGCTTTAGAGATTTGAGACCTATAACTTTGAGCACCAACAAGTACATGATAATGCCTCAAGATAATAGCCATAATATATTACAATAAAAGATTCTTACTAATGCAAGAACCAATTTTTTTTCCACAAGAACTGAAGTAGAAAATTTGTTAAAATGATAACAAGTTTTACTCACAAATTCTAGCTAAAATTTATAATTGAAATCAACTCCATTGAGAATACTCCTATCTCTCTATCAATGTCATTTTCACAATCTTTATTTCTAATAAGGGATGTATAGAGTTGGCACATTTCTTGAAATGTCATGTTTCCTATAAAACTTATTCTCAATTCAACATAACTCTCCATTATTTTGTGTCCTTTAACACTATATCATCTTCTTTATCTAGTTCTCCATAAAATTTAACTCTTTAAATTTCTATATTAGGAAGAACACTATGTTTTCTTGAAAAAATCATAAACGAAGAAACATAGTATAGGATTTTCGTAATTAAGGTATTGTCAACACTAAAAATACATCACTATTAGTTTAATCTAAATTCTCCAAAGATCTTGTAGAGATTAAGCAAAAGTTAACATGGCTTTACTTTCCATATATAATGTTACATAAAATTCAAAATCATTGGGACAATTATCACATTTCTTATATTTCAAATACCTAGGGTCTTTCCATCAATGTGGCCCATATGCTCATACTACAATATTCTATTTTTAGTAGGAAGCTTACGGTTCCCTAAATTAAGAGCTTCATAATGGTTACATTTTATGATTCTTGCATAAAATAAATATTTCCAAAACAAACTCCCTTATTTAGTACTGTAAAAATATATATGCTATCTTGCATCCTTCCTTGATGAAGACCACTTCAACACAATAGCATTCATTTTTCTTGTTGACAATGAGTTCCTCACTAAACTCAAAATGTATATAACAATAGAAAGGAATTTGGTCCTCTATATCCAAAATAAGAATGAATTTACCATTACAATCATCTTGACATGTAGTTTGTCTTTGAAGTAGATCTTTCCACCATATTAAATCTCTCATATTAAGAAAGCCACTCTTTGTGAGGAGTCGTGTAGAAACAATATCTAAAAGTGAACAACCATGTATCCTCCTGTGCATGCATAGAAAGGGATACGATAAACATAGCACTAATATCTCCATTTAAGGATCTCGAGTCTAAATCATCATTAGAATCATTCTTTTCCTTTTATTCCTTATACTCATTCTAAATATAAATTTATCTTTTCATATTTCCAACACTTGACCTTAGATCTATAAAGAGATTTCTTTCTTCTTGTTTTCCCCTTTAATCAAGCCATTCTTAATAAATTCTAAATTTTTCTACCTTGTCTCCTATAAGGGTAAGGAACCAACCACTTCGTCAACCTTTATTGCCATAACTAGGTTTTGTTATGAATGTGGAAAAGAAAATGATTGGATGATATATATTTTTCTCATCCATTTTTGCATCCATAAATGCTAACCTCACCATAATATTGAAGGAAATTTTAAGTGTTGCATCATAGATTTTAAATCACGCATCTTCAATGAATGTAACTTTTTCCATTAAAAGAATTTTTTCTCATTAGTGACATTGTTTGGCAAAAAAATTTCATCCAAATTCTATTGTTAGTTTCTCCTAATATTCTTAGGAAAATGGTGTTATCATCTTATACAAGAATAAATATTTCAATTTATACAAAATAAATATGTATTTGCAGTAGCATGAGAAGGGTCCACTTGTAAAGTTGTATTGTAATATTGATCAAATATTTTGTGTGGATTGCACATTGAAAAAGTACTTAATATTTTTAAAAAAATATTACAAAAAGAGAATATTGGTTTTAATGGTTTTGTGCTCATGGTTTTGAGACACCTAGCTTATCAATACCACTAGGTAGTTTTGTGTGAACTTGAATAAATAAAAATAAGTACATGTTTAGAGGTTGGGTTGAGATATGTTTAGAGGTTGGGTATGATTAAACATTATGCTTAGACACATAGAGAATCAAGAGTACTCATGGAAACTATATTAGTATATTGTAATGTTTCATTGTTGAATAATACAATGAGTGTACCTGATGAAGAGTTTAAGTATATCTTGTATTATCTTGATGGTATGTTTATCTATTCTTTTGCATGGTAGATTCTAAATACTTTTTAAATTTTTTTTACATATTTTCATCTTGTGATTATTAAAAAATCTTTATATTACTAAACCTTTTCATACATTCAAGAGCACTGAATCTAAAGAAAATGTTGAGCCAAGCTTTTCTTTTCTATCAACCATTGCCTAGCCTTTTATCTTTTATGACGGTGAATTTTGACCAAAAAAATGCAATCCACTTCTCTCTCAATAAGTAGATCCACGGAGATTAATTGAGAAGAATAAGACGTCACTTTAAGACTACTAGAGGAGTTGCGATCTTCAACACTAGCCTTAAAAAATGTGCCCTTGACTTCTAGGGATAACACGATAATTCTTCAAGGATTTTATAAATCCATCTATATCAGAAAACCCAAAATTAAAATGTGAGTTTGATCTCAAGCTTCAAGAACAATAATGTTGATTTGACATAATGTTTCAAGCATAGTTGGAGAAATCTGCAACAGACGTGATTCTTCAATCAATGGTCGCACTAGGTGCTCACTTTTTCATTTCAAATTTGAGATTTTTTGGTATGAAAAAGTAGGATTTGGAGGTTTTTATTTCTGATTTGTGGTGATTTTTCCCAAAGTTTCCCAATTATTTCTTTTTTTGCTTTATGATTCGTCAGTTTGTTTCCAAGAGATTTTTGCTACTAAGATTTCAAGTTATAGCACAAACTCGGAACATCCAAAAGTCACGTAAGCAATTGAGTTAAAGATTGCATGCATGTGTAGATTTGCCTATTCCACAAAGTTGTAAGGCACAAGATTCCTTATTTTGCTGTAGAAACACAAATATAATATTGACTAAAAATCTTCATTGTACCCTGCAATATCAATTGAGATTTCAGGACCTATCACACATCAGAAACAACTGAATCAAATTGCAGGTCACATGCTATGCCATGTGGTTTGGAGGTCCTGTATTTAATTAGTCATCAATTCTCACCTCTTGCAAAGCACAAAAAGTGACCTTAAAACTGTATTCTTTTCTATCTATGGAAGACAACTCAAATGACTAAATTCAATACCTTCAAAACATGTAAATAGCCTTTATTTACAGTTTACTAGCTACATACATCTGCTTTGCAGGTGTGTCAGGAGGAATCCTGATAAAATTTAAATCTCAGTACAAATCAAATACCAGAAATGAATTTGAACTAGCTGAACGAGATTTAAGAGGAAAGGAATAATACAGTTGTTCCATTATTTTATCATTTTTATGCATCATCTTAGACTGCCTTTACAAGAATCCTACCACATGCAAGTAGCATTTTCAGTGCTGATCTGAGTATAAACGGATGTCTGTAAAACCTGTTAGACAGCAGTACACAGTAGTATTAAATATATAAATAATTTGATGAATCGGTATAAAGAATGCATATCAGTATTTAACTAATTGCGGAGAGATGATATGAGAACTGAATGTATATCAGTATTTAACTAATTGCGGAGAGATGATATGAGAACTGACCCAATTGCAGTGATTCCCCATGTTGTTGCACTGTACATAAACTTGCCAGCATTCCACAATTTCTTAATTTTATTTCTTCTATTCATGCTTTCGAGGGCAGTTGAAAGGACTGCACAAGTTGCATATAATAATTTGAATATGAAAAGGAGATGTCTAATAGTAATAGTGCTGCTTTCCATAAAAAATAACCAGTTAGAAAATATGGTAGCAAAAAGGTAAAACCAAAACAACTTTGGAACTTACATTTTTGCAGCTGCTCTGGTGTCATTTTCTGTAAACTCACACATACATTGAAGTTAAAAAGGGCAAAAGAAAAAAATGTGATATTCCTAATCATGTGAGCTTCCTTCGAGTTTGAAAATAACGAAGTGCAAAGCTTAACACTACTTTGATGATATACATAAGATTGCTTATTCTAATTCACATGCTATCTTGGTAATGGATCCAAACCTTTCCTTGTGGATCAGAGAAAATACAGTTTGCAATGAATATGGAAATCGCATCCACTATATCTTCCTCTGTAACAACGATGTACCCTTCATTGTCTAAACCACATTTTTCCACCACATTGCTTGGAACCATATCATCTGTAACCCAGAGCCACCAACTTGGGTCTTCTAGGTTTACATTAACCATTGTATCCCCTGAGTGCATTAACATTGTAAACATCCTATTCAGTCTTCCACTAACCATCATAGAATATTTTATAGATAAGGTAAAATGCTTCCGAGCATCTGTAGAAACTCCCTAACACATAAACAGCATTGCGTACATTTGAAAAACGAGCAGTTAAGATAGCATATAAAGAAACGTGAAGGAGTATATTACATAAAGAAACATGAACGAGCATATTACTAACCTTCAAACTCCTCTATTTTTCCTGGGTCATCAACTGTGTCTTCTCCACTTTCAGTTAAGGTATTTAGTTTGGTCAAAAAATTTGAAGATTCCACGGTATTTCTTATTCGTTCATACAACTGCAAGAAGAAAACTTTGATCTGATCACAAGTACAAGAATATTGCGTCTATCCCTGAAACTACAATGAAGAAATACAATAAGCTTTTTGCAACTTATATAGAATGAAGATATATGATTAAAAGTTTGTAATTGCGTTTGAAAAAACATGAAGCATACATTTGTCTTGGATGCAGTCTTATAATGTAGGCCCACTTCCCTCAAGCTCATATCCTATGATTAAATAGGATAATATCATCTTGCAAATTAAGATGAAAAATGCAATAGTCTAGTAATGATTTCTAAAGAATTTCTACTATATGAATATCTTACTCCCATCAGAATCGCTACAAAAGTCTGGGCAAATAGCTAAAAATTAAATCCCAACTGACAATAGCATTCTCGAAAAAATAAATAAAATCCCAATTATGAGATAAATTGAATCCATCGTCTAGCTATAAGATAAGCCATGAGAAAATAGTTCTGGTAGAGAATGAAGTGCATTAAATCATAAACAGTGACAAGGGAGTCCCCAAATAGATATAGTCCAAATGTTGAATTAGCAGAGTTAGAACACTTGGATTAAAATATTCAGGTGACTAAGGTGTTGTGTAAAGCGAAGAAGATCCTTGTATTGAAATCAAGGCTCTAGAAATTGATGATTTGCACTAAAGATTTTTGTATAAGGAGATGTCCTGTACTGGGTATAGTGTTGGATTCGAGCCATGGTACTCAATCAGAAGAGATGCCAATAATGAAATCAATATGTGCTCTCCTTGCTTAAGAGCCAAACATACAGGAAGCTTCAAACACAAGGAGGCGATGCAAACAAAAAGTTGTGACTAGTCCAGCTTAGGACTAAAATCATGTGAGTTGCAGTAGGCACGTGAGAATGTTGGGGATTAAGACAGAAATAGGCACAACTCAAAGACAAGAAAATCTGTGGACGACTGTGTCCCTCAGAAGTAGAAAACTTTTAGTAAATTCCATATCCTTCAGAAAAGGGGACTGCAGGGGATGGTCTCCCCTCCCTTTCAGATGCATCTCATAAAAGGGTGCTCTGAAGAGACTTTATGTGTCCTTGTTTTACAGAATGCCCATCCCCAACATTGAGAGATGCATCTCCCTTACAAACAAGGACCCTTGAGCCTCTACCAGAATTTTAAAAAAAATGAGTATTCATATTAGCTAAGGTGGGTGCCTTTTGAGGATAGGTTAGCATGCTTTCTTTCTCTGCTTAATCTTTCACTAATGATTTCTGAGCATTGTCCAGCTCACATAAAAATTAATTGAAGTTGTTTTCTTTATTCAATAAATCAGGGCTGTAACTTCTAATCAAGCATACACTACTCTCTGGAAGTTGGACCTTAGGTTCAATTGGTCTATTAAACATCATAAAGAGATTAATATTCAAACCTTAGAAATAAACTTACTAGCAATGCAGTAGCAAGTGCTTCTGCTATGGTTGAACTCTTATTCATGTCTCCATTTGAGATTGTCAATTAACATATAGTACAACTGAGAAGTCAATAGAAATCACTGTACATACCATATTTAATTTTCTCATGATATATGATAATATGACTGATACTATTGTGTTGAATTCACTGTTTATTTTTGTTTAGTCATATAAATATATATTTCCATTACTTATTTGGCTTCTGCTGTATGTCATTTGTTTCCAGGACCTCCAATGAACTGTGAAACAAAGCATATCAAACATGTAATTATCTCCTTTAAGGAGCTTCCAGAATTATCGTTTATCTTATCCCAGTTGGAATAATCCTGCTCTGCTTGACAATCTGTATCCAGGGTTGGTATCCCATAAGGATTTCTTTCACACCATGGGAAAATCGCGAAGTAGTTGTAGCAAACTACTGGAGGATGTAGCAGGGTTATGAGGTGGTGATCAAAAGATTTTCTCAAACTGAAAATTGCTGAGTTGAAATTTGCAAAACAATAACTTCATTGTGGGTTGTGCAGACACCCATCTGCGGAGTACATGGTTACTAGTGGTTAGGGTCTCAAGCAAATTGTAGCGAAGTTGGTGAAAAACAATCATCCACTTCCTTTACTACTTTAGGAAGTACAAGGAACAAGTTTGGTTGTGTAGATGAAGCTAAGTTGATATGTTTGATCAATAACTAGAACATGTTTTTTATCTTCTACCTAAATTGGAGTTGAAATGATTCCTGGTGTTATAGTTGGTTATGTAGCTCCTTGGTGAACAACTACACCAAATGAGGGTTCTTAATGGTGATTTAAAAAATTGTTGCATTATCCATCAAATAAAAATGAGAAGACACTAACCATCATGGTACAATACAAAAACTAAGTTGATGTTGTACTAAGAACAAAGACACTGATAAGAAGCTCAGTTCACAAGAACCTCCAATTAGTGCTAGACTGAAGTTTGCACCAGAAATTTTATTGCAGAAAATTCACCGTAAACATTTTGAAGCAAATGAATGCTGGATTGGAAATGTGAAATTTGAAACTAGGAATGCCTCTATCAAATTCATAGCAGCAAAAAACATTTGGGGAAAAAATTGGCAAACCAAAAGTATAAGATTTTCTGAAAAAATTGAGAAAGATTCAGATTTAAAAAAACATAAAAAAATTGTAGAAAAAAAGGACAAAGACTACTTTTTTAAAATTTAAGGGCATTTCCATAGCATAGAGATATAGAGAGCAAATCAAATAGAGAGTTTAAACTATGAATTGTTAAAAATAGGTTTTTGTTGTTTATATTCACATTGCTAATTACATTGCATTGCACAAAGCATACTTCATAGTGCAAAATTATAACTAAATGGTTTAACTAATTGGAAATGTGAAATTCGAAACTAGGAATGCCTCTATCAATTGCAATATAGTTTGTACAAAGTCAACCTATAAACTAAGTACAAAGTTCCAAAAAATCAAACATAGCCAATGACTCTTGCTACTACAAATAGAGCTATAATTGAAGGCTGCAGGTCCTGATGATGAAGCTCTTAGTTCAGAGCCTCTCCTAAGTCATTCAACCTCATGACCATCCAAGTTGGCCTCCAAGATCTCAAAATCCTCAGGCTCAAGAAAGTCATTAAAAAGACAGTTTTCCTTTGTTGAGCAGACATCATAAATTACAAAATGGGAATCAACTGGTTCATATTAGTGATTTAAAAATACTTGCAATTTCTTGAACAGTGTGAAAGAGAACTATATTAATAGTGTGGAAGGGAAATTATATGACAAAGGAAGCAATTGCAAATTTCAACTTTTAGGTTTTTAATCGAATAGCTCAAGATAAAGTAATAGAAAATGCTTTTGAAACATAATCTTACATCTCAAAAGACCATAAATGATATTGAAATGTTCTCATTGATAACCATTTTAGCAGATTTGTAAAACAGTAAACGGAGTGTTAAATATTTTCCATTAGATAATTAAACCTGCTAGTACAAAAGAAGAGAGCAACTATTTTAGCCACAATTTTAGCTATTATTATTCAAGTAAATTTTCTTTGATTTTGAGTGAGTCGATGATGGAGTTAAAAACATTGATAGACTTCGAGTTGAGAATTTGAGAGATTAGAGGTCCAAGTTTCAATGAAAAATCAAAGTATGAGGAAAATTCCCTTTCAATGGGGCAGTTGCTGCTGAGTTCTATCTATATCGTTAAAGAGAAAATATATGAGGCCTACTTCGAGAGGGATTAAGATAAGCCCACTAGACAAGGGCATGATTTCTCTCAAGGCATGTATTAGTTTATCTGATACCTATTTAACATGAATGGGATGCTACGCTATATATGTCCAAAGCATTCATGTACTGCTATTGCACTCCTTGCAAGCCTTATGAACCTCCATGTTTATGACGAGCCTAAATGGGATGTAGTTCCCTAACCAGAGTAGACAGATACTCCTTTGTCCCTCCTTGGGCACGCATATCCCTGTATCCAAAAATACGTATCCAATATAGGCCAGATACATGTCGGATAATGTACCCGTGTGTGCCCAAAAAACCTTGATTTTCAAACCATGCCAAATACTATGTGATTTGATTTTTTAAAAATTTGATGTAAATCTTCCTAAATTTAATTTAAAAAACTTCATGCAATCTTTTAAAAATATTCGGTATAAACAAAACCTACATCAAATGATAAAGGCATAAAAAGAAATTATATTTCAGCAACCCATTTTTTTGGGTTATCTTCCAATGCAACTATATTATTTTTGCATATTGTAAATTGTTAAATCAACTTATAATTATTTATGTAGCAATTATGTGTCTATATTGCTTTTGAAGTAAATGAAAATTTCCTGTAATAAATTAGAAAATTGTGTTAAATATGTGCATGTATTTTTATGAATGTCGTGTCCAGCCGTATCCATATTGGGGGTCTTAAAAAATGGCCGTATCCTATCCAATACCGTATCTGTATCCGTGTCCATGCAACTTTGTCCCTAACAAGTGTAGGGCATGCATTTAAGTTGTGAGTTTATCATAGTCCGTTCGCTTGATCAGATTATTTGATAATGATAATAAATTTCTAAAATTTATCTCTTAAATTTAATCTTCAGAACATGGCCATTATCAATGTATTCATCTAATATTAATTAATTGATTAAGCAACACAAAATAAATTAATCGATTAAGCAATATAATATTAATTAATTGAGTAAGCAATATATGATTAATTAATCAAATGTATTTATCTTCCATCTTGTATTTATCCAATATTAATTTAATTAAGCAATGTATTTATCTAATAAGATTAATTGAATTAATCGTTAATAATACTTTATAAGGCAATGTATTAGTAATGGCTAACAAGGCTATGTTAGCAGTATTACTTAAGGACCATGATAATGACTACAGGCTGCGAACCTTAGTCAAAAAGCATCGTTTGAAATAAGGGAAAGACACATCCTTCCCACGTAACCTCTCACACCAGCAATGCACCATATTTAAGGACCAGCAAATCATTATGACAGGGGCATGGGGAATAGAAAAGAAAACACCACGATAGGAAAGAAGACACTCAGAAAAAGTTCGATTGCCTTGGGAAGGCATTCACACAAGGTAACTCTCTGCATATACTGTAAGGGAGGCAGCAGGTATGCACCAATACACTATATAATCACAGCATCATGTTAATAACTTTAGCCATAGTCACAGTACATCTGTATATTCACAGATTTATGATAATACTTCAATCATATTCACAGTATCTATGTGTAATCCAGCATTATAAAAATAATGTTAATCCACTTCACAGTACTACTGTATATTCACAGCACTATGATAATAATTTTAATCAGATTCATAGAATCACAAGTAACAATACAAATTAATATAGATACATCATTTATGGGTCTGAGCATAATCTAAACACAGAAACATGGCTATAAGAACATTAGCAGAGATTAGTTATAATTCAGTAAAATGTCAATCATAAGTAATGAATCTATGCATTCTCAATCTCACCATCCAATTATGGAGGGGGAATACAAGGAAGCAAGAGCACTAGGCTCCAAGTGTGGGCGAGGAGGCCAAGTTGACGAGGTCCTTGGTGCTCTTGGGCTTGTTGGAGAGGGATAGACTCAAGGCACCTTGTGTGATTCTCCTTGAGCTCCATATGAGGATAGGTGTAGGGAAAGAAAGGTTGTTGAATCCTTCATATACACTTTGCAATATATTAAGAATGACGAATATAAGTTCTATCATGACATGATGGAAATGTTGTCTAATTCGTTGTGCAGGTTGACATTAGTGTCCTTCTATTGTTCTCTCTATGTACTAAAATTGTGATTCTAGGACGGAATATAAGAGGGTCGCATTAGGGGACATTACAGAGTTCAACCAATTATCAAAGCACTAAGTCTGCTGAATATATAGGAAATACAAATATAACCAAAACAATCCTTCATTTTGATATAAAATATTGCTACAATTCATTTTTTTCAACACTACAAGCTGATTTTTATCTTTCTAATAGGAACCATTATGCTTCCAGCTCCACAATGTCTATATATTGTTATGTATATTGTATATACTTCTGCTTCCCACTTGATTATACAATTGTCACTACCCTACACATTTGTCATGAAAACTTGATGACCAGTTTCAAATTGAAGCTCCAAATTATCACATTTGTTACCATCTAAAAAGGAAATTTGTCCCAACCTAACCTTGATAATCTAAACAACCACCTTGGTATTATTGTTGATAATTGAAATATTAAAATCCTTTTGAATGGTCAGGATCACAAGAATTCCAAGAAAACCGACCTCTTTAGGTTGATATCAAGCCAATAGAGTTTCATTTCAATTTAGTTTGGTTTTCTATATTTACTTTTGGCAAGTACTCTTATAAGGTTGATTTTATTTCTTGCGTTGCAATGTGTCGCCCGTCCAAGTAGTGCGTGCGGATGTTTATGATCTCCCATGGGAGACTCTTCTGGGGGACATGCATAAACTGTCGAGCGTCCATTGGCCTCGCTGGAAGAGGTCGAAAGAAATAATGCAAAGTCTTTTAAAGATGCCCTAGTAGATTCGGCCTTCTCTATTCCCGACAAGGCAAAATTTCTTTTGGTGAGTTCTTCAGACTCTGAGAGTGATGGCGAAGGACGGAGAAGAGGTAAATGCCCTAGCCCTCCCCTGTCTACTTTGTCTATTGCTCCTAACGATTTCATGGTTAAAGCCATATATTTGGAAAAGAATAGGCTTAAAGATATTGCAATCTTTTTAGCGGTTGTGGATGTAGATAAATGCCCAGCCAGAAAATTTATGGATGATTGGATTAAAAAATTAGGTTTTCATATATCTTTTTGTCGCATGATCCAGAAAGGCTTATTTATGATTTTTTTTTAGGATAATAAGTCTTAGGCGGAGGTCATTAAGAAACAATTTTGGGCTGTTGGTAAATGCACATTTTGAGCCCTAAATTGGACCCATGATGCAATTAATGATGAAATACTTGCATTGTCTTGCCCTAGGTGGATTCAAATTAAGAGTCTTCCCCCTATATTGTGGAAATTCATTCCGTAGATTATTGAACCGATTGGCAGAGTCATTAGGATTGATAACCCCCCTAGCCTCGTGCCACATTTAGATGCCCGTGTTCTGGTGTCGGTTAACCCTAGTAAGGACATTCCTCGATTCATTGACGCCAAATTGGACAATGACCCCATTTCCTGTCTTATTGAAACCCTTGGTGGGGTTAATGTGTGCTTTCTTTGTAGACATGAAGGGCATATTAGAAGGAATTGCCCTATTCTCTCCTCTAAGAGAGTGGCTAATAAGAATACCAATTCTGGGAAGTCGTTTACAGAGATCGATGCGGGTGATAAGTATCACTCCCCACCAGATTCCAATCCTCTCGATAACCCCCCATTTGATGGATAAACTTGAGTCTCTTAAGGAGGCCGTTAATAAGGCTTTAGCCAAACCTCCTAAGGATCTTTCGGTGATCGATCAATCAGCTGAATTCGGGACGTTCACTGCTGAAGCCCCTCCTCCTCATTCGGCAATCTCCGAGGCCATTGCACAACTCGGTGAATCTCATAAAAATTCTAATCAATTTGTTGTTCCTAAGTCTAGAAAGGTCAAGAAAAAGAACACCCAACAATTGGTGTTAGATAAGATTAAAGAATCTATTCAAAGCAAGAGTAACACTCCTCAGATACCCCCCCTAAAATTGTTTCTTGTTTGGTGCCCATGGAAGATGATGCTTTTGATACCTCGCCTGAGATTAGGTTCTCTATGAATTGTAGAGATTCATTGGTTAAATCTATTGTTAGAGAATTTGAAGGGATAGAACGTGCCAATAGTGAGTTGGATGAGGCAAGGGGAAAAGTCTCTCCCCCCCGTGATCCAGAGACCGTCGAGGTCTCTAACAAGTTTGAAGTTTTATCTAAAACACCATTAGAGAGTGTTGTCTCTGTTGAAGGTTGTGAGGTTCTGGATCCTCGAGGGGTTGAGGCTGTTCCTCCAACCCCCCAACTCAATGTTGGCTCGAAGCTTATCTCTTCTGTGTAGAAAAATGGCCTTGGCGTTGATAGTGCCTATTATGAGATCATTACTGTTGACCCGTCGATTGGAAATTCTAACTCTGATATGTTGCCCGAGCTTGCTGACTATGGTGAGTCTGATGTGAACATTTGTGAGGACTCCAATTATGATGACAATCGTGAGTCTGAGGTAGAGGCAGAAATGACCTCCAACAATTTGGTCACAAGTGGGGGTCTTGATGACTTCCCAAGATGAAGGTGATCTTGATGGAGGGGATGCTAATGGAATGGTTGACAAAGATCCAATCACCTGCCCTAGGTAGAAAAAGAGGGAGGCCAAGAGGCTCCAAGAGCAAAGTATCCCCTCTTCCTAAGAAAGTTGATGTGAAGACAAAATTTCCCAAATGCTTTAGCAGTTTTAGAACTGCCAAGAATTCTAATTAATACCCCCCTTGTTTATGATGAAGTGTATCTCCTGGAATATCAGGGGACTTGAATCCCCAAACAGGAAGCATATTGTTAAAAGGTTTCTCAATCAGCATAGGGATGTAGACATTGTTATGCTGCAAGAAGTCAAAGCAGTCAAGTTCACACTGGAAGTGAATTTAAACTTCATTTGGAAAGATGCATATCAAGTTGCTACCAAACATGATAAAGGTAAAGGAGGGACTGTCCTGCTTATTAATGCTAAATGGAGGGACTCTATCCTGAATTCTGGGTCCTCAACTTGTAATAGATCGGTCTAGGTCACTCTTAACCTAGGCAATTCCATAATTGGAGTTTGTTCGGTTTATGCTTCAAATGATTATGGGGAGAGATCGGAGCTATGGTATCCTCTGGATCATTGGGGGTGATTTTAATATGATTGAATCTCAGGAGGATAAGGTGGGTGGTCTGAGCATGGATTGGAAAGGAGGTGAGAAACTGCACTGGGGCAAGATGAAGAATAAAGAGAGACTTTTCGATCCCTTAGAAGGATTAAGACATGAGCATAAGGGGATATGGTTTACGTGGTGTAATTTTCAAAAAGGCCATAAAAGAATATATTGTAGGCTTGACAGGTTCTATGCTAATAAGGACTCTTTCTCCTTTATGCAAGATGATAAAGGGATCTCTGTTAGTGTGTGGCCATACTCTCAGATCATCATCCGATTGTGTCTCAAATTTGCTTGAGGGACTGTGTGCCTGTTAGATCTCTCAAACAAGATAAGTTCATCTTAAACACTAAGCTATTGGAGGATCAGGATGTGCTTACTATTGTTTTCTGATCAGGCAGATCAATAAGTGGAATAATGGCCCCAAATCTAGTATTAAAAGGTGGAATAGGAATGTCAGTAGTTGGCAATGTCTACTCAGTTCTGTTGGAAGAAAAAAGGCGAAAGACTACAAGTTTTTGGAGAGGATCCCAACAAATAATCTGCACGAAGTGGAATCTTTGGTCCAAAAAGAACCTAGCAATATTAGCTTTTCACATTCAATGGCTCGAGCCAAAGATTGCTTGAGGAAGTTATAGCAGGTTAAGGTTGCAAGGGCAAAGACCAGAGTGAGATTGAACTGGTTATAGCAAGGAGATAAAGGCTCCAAAAAATATTTCAATATGTTGATGCAAAAGGAATGCAAAAAGAGGATTGATAGACTCTGGGTAGGAGATTACACATGTGGAAGAAACTAAAGAAAAATTTCTCTTGTTTTATCAAAAGCTCTTTACCTTTGAGGACAACCCCTCTTCTATTGCTGCCAAGGTTTTTTGCAAGAACCTAATCCCGAACCTTATTTCTAGTGAGGATGCTCAAGTGCTCAAGACGCCTATCACAGTGAAAGAAGTTAAAAAGGCCATTGGGGCCTTGAAGATTAAGAAGGTTGCAGGACCGGATGGACTTCCTGTTGAATTCTATAAGGCTAACATAGATTGGGTTAGTGAAGATCTGCTATTAGTATATGAGGAAGCAATTAGGGAAGGTTCACTTGGTTCAAACATTAATAAGGGTACCATTAAGCTCCTTCCCAAAGAAGGGGACAAATCCTTGATTAAGAATTGGAGGCCTATTACCCTATTGAATGTATCCTACAAAATCCTTGCCAAGATTTTGGCCCTCGGACTTGAGGACATCTAGCCTAAATTTATATGTTCTACCCAGACCGGCTTCATCAAAGGTAGATATATCTTAGAGAATCTCATCACTAGCTGGGAAGCCATGGAGTGGGCTAAAAATTCTAATAAAAAGTGGCCATGTTCTTGCTGGATTTCGAAAAGGCATATGATCGGGTGGAATGGGGTTTTATTATCATGATGCTTGAATCCTTTGGTTTTCCTAAGGAATTTTGCCACCTTGTTCAGGTTCTTCTCAAGGATGCTTCTACTCAAATAGAAATCAATAGTTCTACTACTCAAACTTTCAATCTGGGGAGATCCATCAGACAAGGATGTCCCCTGGTCCCTACTTTATTCGTTATTGCCTCTAATGCAATGTTTTACATGTTGAGAGAGGGCAATCTCTCACCCAAAGTTAGAGGGATAACCCTCCCAAACAATGCAAACCTATTGAATATCCAATTTGTTGACGATACTACATTATTTCTTGAGCTGTTTGAAGGAAACATGGAATCACTGGTCACTAAACTCGGGAATTTTGGAGATGCTTCTGGAGCTAAGATATCCCAATCTAAATCTATATTACTAGGGTGGTTGGATCGCCCCCCTGATTGGTTATCCAATTTTGGATACCAATGGGGAGGGCCTCACAAACAGGTCAGATATTTGGGTATCCCCTTTTCTGTCTGAACATGCTTAAAAGAGATGTGGTTGTGGGTTAAAAATAAAATAGACTCCAAATTGAATAAATGGGATAGACACTACCTATCTCTAGCAGAAAGACTTCAAGTTTGTCAGAAGATCTTATCCTCTTACAGCACTTATTATGCTTCGGTATGGATGTTTAGCAATTATCAAATTAATGAGATTCAAAAATCCATTCGAAATTTCTTGTGGTCGGATGGGCGGGGCAATAAGAAGAGACATTCTGTGAAGTGGGAATGGTGTTGTATGGAGAAGAAGATTGGAGGTCTGGGTTTGAAGGACCTCAGATTACATGACATTGCTCTTGCTGCTAAATGGACTTTTCATGCGCTTGAAGGTAACGAGCCTTGGAATTGTTAGGAAAGGTTGGCAGTGCCAAAGCTTGCCAAGTCTTGGAAATCCCTCCCCTTTTGTGACCTAATTGGTGGAAATTTTCATGTCTCCACTACGGGCTCTCGTCTTTAAGTCCGTTTGGAAAGCCTGGGAATTTATTAGGAAATGGATATCCAATTGTAGGGTCAGCAATAATGATTTCATTCGCAATCAAAGGTCTATATAGTGGAATCTTTTCCATAATAAGAAACCGCTTGCTCTTATTCAAGGCTGTTCAGCCAAAAGATGGGCCAACAAAGGTATTTGTTGTTTGAAAGATATCATGATTGATGACAATCTTGTTCCATGGACTGACTTATCCCATAAATTTGATTTGCCAGCCTCTAATCGGAGGACTCATAATATCATTCGTGAGGCTTGCCATTCTTTGCAGCTCCCCATAAGTTGTATGGTGAACAATGACAGATTCCTTACCTTTACCTGGATGGATGGCACTTTATTAATGAAGACCAAAGATAATCTTGTTTTTTAAGCCTTAAATCATAGTAATAGCATTATATCTCATATTAACTCTGTATGGCATACTGATTTATCTGATGTTCAATGGCATAATACACTTAATGGATTATGGAGTAGCAATTTGGCTCCCAAAAACAAATGTTTCAGATGGTTGTTAATGCTTAATAGGCTGCCGTTTAGAAATGAGCAGCATGAGGATGAAATATGCAATATTTGTAAAGTGGCTGAAACTGCCAGGCATTTGTTTTTTGATTGCATCATTGCTAAAGAGATTTGGCTTATGTTTGGTATTACTATTCCTAACTCTGTTAATATATTGAATATTGTCTCTGGATATGTGCATGGTGTTAAAAAAGAGAGTAATTTATTTTGGTTTCTTCTTTCTTGTGAGATTTTACGGTATTTATGGAAAATCAGAAATGAAGACAAGTATCAGGGTAGAGCTAGGGTTCTTGCTGAGTCCTTTCGAAGACTCACTTTTTATCTCATTGACTCGTAGGTCACTATCGTGATGAGGCTTGCGAAGAAGAAATTTGAAAGATTCATAGTGTTGAAACATGGACCAGCTAGGACTCGAACCTAGGACCTTTCCATAACGCTGTTGGAGTGCTCTACCACTGAGCTACTGGCCCCTTGGACCAGTCCATCGTCGGTCCGGGTGTGGCTTATTTTCAACACCTTACTTAGTATTTATATACATGGAAAGCATTACTATGAGCCTACAGCAAAAGACAGTAGTGTGGAATACTAAGAAAAAAACAGCACATCTCTTAAACCATTCTATGTTAATGTCCTTAATATCAAATGTAGAAGCATACCAAAAAGTGTGTCTCTATTTTAATGTCCTTAACATCTATTAGAAATAAACATCCATTCAAGGTTGCCTACCTATACTTTGCCTCAGCAACCTGATGAAATCTAACAAATCTTTGATGGTGAACCATGTACTGGTGGCTAGCACTCAGTTCTGTGCTAAAAATCAATGAAGAAACCCGATTAAATTGCGATTTCGCACGTTTAGGGTTTCATGACAGGTTGGTGGGCAGTAAATGTGTTTCCTGAGAGATTTTTTTGCACTTTAAACTCTTAAAAATTGTTGAACATCATTGAAAATTTAGCTGATTAGATTGTGGCTTTTGGGGAAAAATTGTTTCAGCCAGGGATTTTTTAACACTCACAAAAATTGGGATTTTTTGAGGATTTATGCTTCTATGCTATCAATAATGAGAATCTAATAAACAGTAACATTGAGGTGTATTTTGGATGTAGTGAGAGGTAATGGATCTTTAAGCAGAAATATGAAATGAAATAGACAGAAAAAAATTTAAATATAAAAGGGCTCCAATTATTAGGCAAAGGCTGATTAATCTGAAATTTGAAAACACGTAGAAAATTTTAGAAATGGGAAGGCTTGATTGCTAGGTGTTGTCAGATCTATACAGAGTGTACATTAAGGCTGACTAATCTAAAATTGAAAACATGTAGATGTAGCAAATTTCAGAAATAGGAAGTACTAATCATTAAGCATGATGTCAGATACACATAAGGAGTATATCAAAGGCTGGATTATCTGAAATTTGAAAGCAAGCAGAAAATGTAAGATATTAAAGGCACGATTGTTAGGCTTTGATACCAATCGATATGACTACATAGTTGAACATGTCTCCCCATGAAGCACATACAAAGGATAAGCCTATATCTATAAATCAAAAGATCTTACAGTGGCATTTAATATTCTTAGCTATCTACGTACTTATATTTATTTCTATCCACATGCCACATTTGTTCTAGCTGTCCTATCTTGCCCTTTAAGCTGTCCTCATTGTTATATTTCCTTTACTTTTCGCTGCTAACATTTTATCTAGCTACCTCTAGAATGATCTTAGTTTTCCTTTTTTTAATATCAACCAATTTACTTTCGCTAAAGGTAGCAATCAAGAAGTTGTCTCTACTACCACAACCCACCATTTGGTTTTGATTTGCACAAAGATACATACACAGTTTAAGTGTTTTGGTGAACAATTTTTTACTATGTATGTGTGGCAGTATCTAAGCATATGCAGTGATTATCCATGTGGAGGTATGGTGTGCAGCATGCTGACATCGTGGTATGATCACATTATGGTTGTGTGACAATTGTTATTCCATCAGCAGTTAGAAGTGTTAAGATAGTTAGGATTCCAGTGAGGTCCTACATTTACTTATTATCTGTGGCACAAATGGAATAGGACTATGGTGTGTTGTTGCCTAAAAGTGTGGTAATGCTGTGAAGCATGATTACAGAGATTGTGTGTTGTAGTTTGCAGATTGAGATAAATGTAAAGGGACTAATTCTATTTGGAATTTCTTTCAGATCAATACAATTGTGCCTATCCTTTTGCTAGTGGATTTTTTCTTCAGAAGGGTTTCCCACATAATTTCTTACGTTTCATGTGTATATTCATTTATAATTTCATGTCCTTTCCTAATGTTGTTAACTGAATTAATACAACAAACATAACTCTATTTAGATCAGAGTCTTAAGGTTTTCAATATCCCAAATTATTGATCATTTTGAGAATTAATTTCTCAATATTTGGTATCAAAGTTTGCTTGTCTAGGCAAGGCAATGTCATTTGGTGTGAAAATCTTACATGTCTAGGCAAGGAGTTTTTTGTATGTGTATAATTGGTTCCAATGGGAACATTTTAAAGATTCTGTGAGAATACAAAGCAAGTGTTGTTGAATTCATGGCCAGCACATTGAGATCTGAAATTGAGAGATTTGACCGTCAGAGTTTCAATTAATGGAATTTGAAAGAGTAACTAATAGAAAAATATCAATGGAAAGTGGTATCTTCTTCAATATAACTATGGGTATGTCTGATGGGGATTTGAATAAATTGGATAAGAGAGGCAAAAGTACTATTCATTGAATGTGCCAAAAGAACCAACTACATGTGTTGTGGAAGAAGATAAGAATCCTTTATCAGTTCAAGAGTTTGGTTAATAAAGTGTTCTTGAAAACATCAACTATCCCATTTGAGATGAAAAGAGAATGTAAATGATCATTTCAAGACCTTAAATCTAATTCTATGTCAGTTAATGTCGATAGGAGTCAAATTAGAAGAAAAAGATGAATGCATAATATTGCTTTGTTCCTTACCTAACTTATAAGTGAATTTGATTATGAAGATCAATGGTAATTGTTCTTCACAAAAACTGGAGAAGATTATAGGTGTCTCATTGAGTGAAGAAATCAAGAGAAAGCCCATGGATGATTCCTCTAGTGATGCCCCAATTGTGGGGGTTAGGTAAAATGTCTGAGGGGGTAAGGAGGGTGGAGACAAGGAGTCCAAGGGAGAGGGCAAGTTTAAGTGTCCTAGTAAACCCAAAGTAAAGTGTTAGAATTGTGACAAGATAAGTCACATCAAGAAGGAATGCAAGTCTAAGAGGAAAGATGGTTCCTCTAATAGATCCTTTGACAATGATGAGCATAGCAGTGATTCTTTATCTCTACTAACATTATTGATGATTCTTGATCGATTGACTTAGGTGCATCATATCACACGACTCCTCGTAGGGAGTGTTACTCTAATTACAAAAAGAGTGATGTAGGACAAAGTTTCATTGGTGATAACAACTCTCCATATAGTTGGTTGGGAAGAGATAAAAATGCCCTTCAAGGATGGGAGAGTAGGGACATTTTTGAGGTGTTGCATATTCCAAGTCTAGCATGTTAATTTTGTGGATCAGAATTAAGATTTATCTTGTTCTATGTATTATCTATCACTGAATTGTTGTATAAATCTGATTGTCTTCTTTTATGTTGTAGGAGAGGAGGAGCATTTTTTATTTCAATGTCCATTCTCACACATTTCATTTAGTATATGTAGTGGGTTGGGTACGGTCAAGCGATGCCTTGACCGGTCATGTCTTTTGGACATGGCCGATCAAGACATCACTTGATCGTGCCCCCTCATGATAATAAATGTTTGAATGAGAGACTTCATTTATCTCTCATTCAATCATTTATCTTATCGAGGCTATCATGCATTAACACTCCCTCTTAGCTAGGTAAGATAAATGTAAAAGGTATTGGGAGCAATATTCATAAATCGTATGATGCTTATCTTGGGACCATAGTTTCAAGATGTGAATTGCCTCTGTCGGCGATTCTATTCACAAACTCTTGTGTGGATTGCCTCAACCAGCGATTCTATCCACAAGCTCTTGTGTGGATTGCCTCAGTCGGCGATTCTATCCATGAGCTCTCACGTGGATTGCCTCAGTCAACGATTCTATCCATGAGCTCTTATGTGGATTGCCTCAGTCGGCAATTCTATCCATGAGCTTTTGTGTGGATTGCCTCAGTCGGCGATTCTATCCACAAGCTCTTACGTGGATTGCCTCAGTCGGCAATTCTATGCACAAGCTCTTATGTGGATTGCCTCAGTCAGCGATTCTATCCACAAGCTCTTACGTGGATTGCCTCAGTCGGCGATTCTATCCACAATCTTGAGTTATTGTAAGATCGTCACCTTCCAATAACCTCAAAAATACAAGTGGAAATCATTTGGAAGTTGTCACTTCCTTATGATTTACACAGGGCCCATAAAATAATTATTAGTATTAATAATAATAATCAATATTTACAATTTTTACCTCAGAAGTGCTCAATCTTGATTAGTAAGCTCCCTCTCAATCACAAGGTATCTTGAGTTTCTTCTAGAGAACATATTTTTCTGAACATATGTCTGAATTTCTGACTTTAGCAAGGGACGCTTGTAGTTTAAGTTTGAGAGGACAAGTTCTTGCAATGTGGCCATATTCGAGACTTTCAAGGAGATATCAATCTGATCTTAATCGGATCTTCCTTCAGGCGGTTAGGCTTTATAGAAGGAAACCTGGCTTTGATACCATGTTAATTTTGTGGATCAGAATTAAAATTTATCTTGTTCTATGTATTATCTATCACTGAATTGTTGTATAAATCTTATTGTCTTCTTTTATGTTGCAAGAGAGGAGGAGCATTTTTTATTTCAATGTCCATTCTCACACATTTCATTTAGTATATGTAGTGGGTTGGGTACGGTCAAGCGATGCCTTGACCGGCCATGTCTTTTGGACATGGCCGATCAAGACATCACTTGATCGTGCCCCCTCACGATAATAAATGTTTGAATGAGAGACTTCATTTATCTCTCATTCAATCATTTATCTTACCGAGGCTATCATGCATTAACATAGCAAGAACCTATTTTTTGTTTCTAAGATGATTGATTATGAAATACCCGTTACCTTTGATAAGAAAGTTTGCAAGTTCGCTATAGGAAATTTGGTGCTAGCTAAACATATCAAGCATTGAACACTTTGGGTAGAGGCACCAACATTGTGTAAATCAATGTTAATAAACCTAAATCAAGTATGTTGTGGCCAATATTCCTCGAGGATGCATTCCCCCAAAAAACTATTGTCTCTAGAGACAAGGACATCTCTAGAACTCCAAGAGTCCAAGGAAAAGGGGTAATCTCAAAAGGGGACATTACAGGTTTTGAGCATTCAATGGTTGCATTTTTTAGGTAGATACTATCAAGATTTTCAAAAGATGGAACTATGTTTCCAACATAATGGCAAGGAAATGATTTTACAAGGTCTATCAAGTGGATCTATCTCCAAGGGTCTAATGTCCAAAAGAATGGAGAAAGCATTTGGACATGGGCAAGTAGAATGGGCAGCATAATGTATGATTATTGATAGATTTTCTCCCAAAGAAGGGAAGATCACTCATAGGGAATTTTTTTAGCACTATTCCATTGGGATTACCTCCTAAGAGAGGTTTTGAGCACACCATCAAACTAGAAGGGGGAGAAAAACCAGTTATTACCCAACCTTACCGCCACTCAAAGAGATATAAGGAAGAGATTGAGAAAACTATTAAGGAATTGCTTGATATAAGCATATACAACCTAGCTCTAGCCCTGTTGCTTCTTCCATAGTATTGGTAAAAAGGAAAGATGGTACTATGAGTATGTATGTGGATTATAGGGCACATAGTAAAAAAGCTATCAAGAACCACTATTCCATCCCTAGGGTTGATGAATTCATTGATGAACTCCATGGCGTAATATGTTTCTCTAAGATCGATTTGTATTTCGAATACCACCAAATAAGAATGAGGAGAGAGGATCACAAAACTGCTTTTAGGTGTTGTAGAAATATAAAAAATTCATTAAAATGTCCTTGTAATTAAACTTAATTTTTCCCATTATCAGGTGGATCTTTATTATATAATATTCTTATTATCCATTATTCATAATATATTATCCATTATTATTCTTCGTTACATTATAATATTCATTCATCAATATTCACTATTTCATTATTCTTCATTATATCATAGTATTATATTATTTTCCATTATTCCATTAAATCCATTTTATTCTCAAACCCCTCATGTCCACTTCATCTTTTATTTATCATTTTTCATATCCATCAATTACACTCACCTAATGAATATGGGATAAATACTTACATCTCCAAACCAATATTTTATTCCACATTCATCCTACAGCTTGGATTCACCTTGAGGATATCTATAAAAACTCAGCCCCCTCTCTATTTGAACCATCTAGCAATCTAGCAATTAGTTCACTTTTGCATTCTTCTTATCTTGCATTTCGTTTTCTTTAGCTTTCTTTGCATTCATCATCTCGAATCTCCAATAGACCATAGCTTCTTGTGTGTGCTTCTGAGTGCAATGGAGTAGGTTTTATAGCATGCATGTGTGTTTTCTAGTTTAGATTTCGATTTGCATGTGTGTTTTGGTAGGAAAACTTCATTATTTGATGTTGAATCATCTAGATCTTCTCCCATAAGATCTCAGGCATGATTTTTGCATCTACAGTTGTCATTTTGGACATTTTGAATTCCTAGTCTTACCAATTGGACTAATTAAAGCCCCAACTACATTCCAATCCAGCATGAACATATTCAATAGACAGTTAAGAAAAATTCTTTTAGTATTCTTTGATGATATACTGATTTATAGTAGAATTTGGGAAGATCTTTTAAGGCATATTGATGAGGTATTGGGAATACTTGACCAACAATCACTATTTGCTAAAGCATCTAAATGTGATTTTGGAATGACTGAAACCTTGTATTTAAGGCATATGATCAATGCCCAAGGAGTTAGTGTAGATGAAGAAAAAATCAAAGCAATAGCAGATTGGCCTCAACCTAAGACTTTAACACATTTAAAGGGATTTCTAGGACACTACAGGTTATTACAAGAGATTTGTCAAAGGATTTTCAAGGCTAGCTGCCCCATTAACAAATTTAACTAAGAGAGGTGCTTTTTCATGGAGCAAGGAGGCACAAAGATCTTTTGACAAGCTCAAAGAAATAATAAGTTCTTGTTTTGTATTAGCCATTCTAGATTCCTTTATTCCATTTGAATAAGAATTTGATGCTTTAGGAGAAGGTATTGGAGACATATTAATGCAAAATAAACATCTAATAGCTTTCGAGAGTCACAAGCTTAAAGAAATGGAAAAGAATTTTCTATATATGACAATGAGATGCTAGCTATTATGCATGCACTAACCAAGTTTAGACAATACCTAATTTGTGGAAGGTTTATTGTTATAACCGACCATAATACTCTAAGATTCTTCTTGAACCAAAAGAATCTAAATGATAAACAACAAAAGTGGGTTATCAAGTTGCAAGCCTATAATTTTAATATTGAGTACATAAAAGGCAAAAATAAAGCGGTGACTAGTGCTTTACCATGATGATCTCACTTATGCTTTGTGATGAATATTTCTACTGATTAGAAAAATTCGATACTTGTTGAATATGCCAAGGATGCATTGGCTAATGATATTGTATGGCAAGCTACAAGACAACAAGTACAAGGTGGTGGAGGAGCTTATTCTCTACCAAGACCTAATATATCTCATCCTAAGATCGAAAAGAAAAGAAAAGGATTTTAAGAGAATACCATGATGCTCCATTAGTGGGTCATCAAGTTATTATAGAATAGACAAACAAGTGGGGGAAAAATTCTCTTGGAAAGGTTTCAAAGGGGATGTTTTGAAGCATATCAAGAAACTTATGGTTTGTCAAAGAAACAAGATAAAGGAAACATTTCCACCCAATTTGTTACAACCCTTACCAATACCAAATAAAAAATGGGAGAGTATTTCAATGGACTTCATCACAGGACTTTCAAATATACAAGGAAAGGATTGTACATTTGTAGTAGATAGACCAAGTAAGTATGCTCATTTTCATGCCATATCTTCTAAATATAGAGTTCCACAAGCAGCTGATCTCTTCTTTAGAGAAATCTTTAAACTAAATGGACTACCTAGAAACATCATAAGTGACAAAGATGGTAAATTCTTCGATTTAGTTTGGCAAGAACTCTTTAAGTTGGCCGAAACAAAACTTACCCCGATCACTAACTACCAACCACAAATGGATGGGCAAACCGAAATTGTAAATAAGTGCCTTGAAGGGTATTTGCAGAACTATGTCATGCGGCAACAAACAGCATGGGTCAAATGGTTACATTTTGAAGAATATTGCTATAATTCTATGCATCAGATGTCAATAGAGAGTCAAGGCACAATATGGTTGAGGCAATATCATTTGGAGATTTGATTCTTACAGATAGCATAGTCCTTGGAGCACGAGACTTGGTGCATCAGAGTGTGGATATTTTAAACACACTCAAAGAAAACTTACAGCACACCTAAAATCAACAGAGGATGTATGCTAATCGTCATAGATCCGAAAAAACATTTGAAGTTGAAGGCTTGGTCTTCCTAAGGTTGCAATCTTATAAACAATCCTCCCTCAAGGGAAGTGGTGCAGAGAAACTCAAGCCACTATTCTATGGACCTTATAAGATTATAAGAAGGATCAGTGAAGTTGTTATGAATTGGAATTACCAACAAACAGTCAAATTCATAATGTCTTTCACGTATTTTTCACCTCAAGAAGGTGCTAGGTCAACATAATACACCATGCCAAGAGTTAACCTCACTTGATGATGACAGAAAATTAATTTTGGAACCCGAAGCCATCATTGACATGAGAGAAAAGAAGTTAAGGAATAAGGTTATTCCAGAATATTTGGTTAAGTGGAAAAATCAACCTACGGAGGATGCCACCTGGGAGGGAGCAATATTTTTTTATCATCCCAATTTAAAATTGCTTGAGGACAAGCAGTCTTGGGGAGGACGGACTGTCATGCCTACACCAAAAAAGGCTAACAAATTGCAGTGACCAAGAGATTAAAAAACAGTGCCTGCGTCATACACAGGTAATTAAATAAGGAAGTGGCGCTAGCAATATTAAATAGCGCTGACATATTAGCTTAAGTAAAAAATAAATTATTATTCTCAAAAGGCAGTGATGAAGAGTGGTGACTCATTTCTTGTGAAGGGTGGTGACTCCTTCAAGAAATGGATCTAAAAGGCAAATCATTTCATTGAGAAGATCATCATTTTGGGGAATAAATATTATAACTGTCTACCAGTGAACTACAGCCCAAGAGGACAAAAACACTCCAAGGTAAATTAAGAGTTCTAAGGAGGTCCTTAAATTCTCTTAGCAAGTTAAGGACGAAAACCCTTAATTGCAATCATTAGGGATGAAAACCTCTGATCAGGCAGAGCTGAAACCACTTTCAAAGTAGACATACAAGAGGAAATCATCACAGTTTGATGGAGAATAATAGCAGAAAATCAATATGATTTATTTTCAGTATTATGTCATAAATTATTAATCTGAATATTATAATTAATTCATAATTTTAGACAAAGCCATTATCATTTTGAGTAAGGGATTATTGTTTTAGGGCAAAAATTACAAATGTTCTAGAAAGGGACATTACAATCTTGGTGTGTAAAATTCAAGTCATTTGATTATTCATTGATGTCATGATGGGACTAAAATATTATGCAGTGGTACACCAGGGAAGCATGTGCAAATATTCTGACCCTGCAGTGAAGGGATGCAAAAAGGTCCCCAGCCATCCCCTAACCACAGGAAATTCTGAAATACACAAGGAATTCATTTCTTATGTAGGTATGCTGGTTTATAAAAATCATTCTAATTTGCAAAAGAAGAAATTCTGATCGGACATCATTTCTCTATAATTTTAAGCAATATCTCTCAATGAATAGTGGGGAATGTTTTCCATGGTTTCATATTGATACACACTCTAGAGTATGAGTACAACAGTACAGAGAAATAGAGAGGGGCACAAAGGCATGCAAACTACAAAAGGATTAACCAGTAACTGTTTCCTGTAGTTTAATTCATCTGTTCTCAAGCTATGTTAGTTTCAAAAAGAAGACTACATTTTCCATAAAAACACACAAATAAGCAATAACAGAATCATTTTTCTTTGATCCTTGCATGTTCTAAAGCAAAACCCTCAAAGGATTGTTTAAGTGATATAAGTATGTGCTATGTACTATGTATTGTTCTGGCATAACACAGAAATATCTAGTCACTAGACCCAATTCCTATGGTATTAATTTTTCTGGTTTAAATTAAACCAGGTGTATTAGGATCATAAAATTGCAATAAGACAACCATATGAGGGTATGCTTTGTCAGAAAACACTTTCTCCAAAACGTATAAAGCATAGTTTAAATACCTAACTACTTCTGGTTTACCAAGGCTGTTCACAGGCCCACTGTTCATGTTAATCTTTGCCACGGAGGAGTCTATTTTATGGGATTCAGCATATATAACAGGCTATCCCCAAACAAAAACCGAGGCTCACAACTTGTTGAGCTAGCATATAGAAAACATAGAAAAAAGATGATTTATCCTCGGCATCATAGACTAACAAACCCGTGTGTACACCAAATTGCAGAAAAATAGAATGGAATAATTTGTTCAACTGCCTCCATTTACTTGTTATGAGCACTTTAGGGCAAGGTAATATCATAGCACAACCAAAGAAAGAACACGGAAGATGCTAGATATTTATTATGGCTGTTGCACTTATTTTGTTCAATGCATTGTAGCCTACACAAGAACAGACAAATAGGAAAAAAGTATCTTTGCGATTATAGCAATTTCATGAACCAAAATCTGTCTTCTTAACTTCGCCAAATCATCATAAAATACCTCTATAACATCATCCAAAATGATGACATGTCAGCCTCATCATAACAGTCCTCCCCTTGGATCACAAATAATGGTCCTGAAAGTTCAATTGAATCTGTCCATCCTCTCCTAAAGGTACAGTTTCCAGGGAACTAATTGAGGAAGAACAAATATTACTTACATTATGTCTGTTGACCAGTGAGTTGCTAGGATGTAACGTTCAATGATGGAAGCAAGGCATTAATTTTAAATTCTGTCAAAAAGAATGTTTCACGTAACATAAATGCATATGGGGAAGAAAAAGTCCCTCTCCTAGATAGACTGTTCTGGAGAGAGAGGATTGATTAAGATTATTTTAAGGGTTTCTGCTGGTGATTCAACCAAAACGACAATCCCATGAACTAAGACAAAATATTGCACCGCCAGTCCATAATTACATAGGAAAAACTATTAACAACCCTGAAATAGTGATTATTCTGACTAGTTGACAGAAACTTTCAATGCAATATCAATAACTAAAATCCAGAGAGAACCCCACAAATTTGAGAGCAAATTTTTTAGGGTTTATAAATAAATAAATTTCCCCAAAAAGCAAATTCGTCAGAGTGAAAAGGGAAAAAAAACCAATTAAAAACGAAATACATGATTCTGATTGTGCTCAACCAAAATAACTTAGCATTTTCATTTTTAAAGAAGAACCTTAGAAATTGGTTAGCAGAAATCCCGGAGAGGCTTGCAAATATAAATTGCTCCATCAAAAAGAAGGCAAGGAATCAAACAAAGATCTTACATCTGAAGGACAATCGTCCAGTCGGGGGTAGCGAATTCCGCATGCAGTGGGATCCTCACATTTATTTAGGCAACAATTATGCAAGAGTTGGATTTTTTGTACTGTTTTGCAAACATTCTCCAATTCTGCCCTGAGTCTCTGATTTTCAGACAATTGTTTTTCCAGTTCATATTGAAGTCGATTGGATGACTCGTCCTTGTGCTGAAAAGCTTTAATAGCTAAATCTGCAACCTCCGCCGCAGTTTCAATTACCTCGAGCCGGGGAATGTGTGTAACTACTGTCATCTTTTCACCTCGTTTATCCCTGTATTTACTCCTTTGCAATGAGCAATTTCGAAGCAATTTGTTTGCAGAGGATTCAAAGGACTGTACGGCATGGCGGTTGCTTCTTTTCGAATAGGTAGCGTGCGGCTTTCGTCTCCATGAGTCGTCACTGTAACTCCCAAACTTTTAAAATTAAAAACAAATATATATTATAGACGTTTTATGATAATGGCTAAGTATTTAAAAGGTGGCATATTCTCCATACGAAATGTGTAAGTTAGAAGTACAACGTAGTGGCAAATACTTGTCTTATAGTTTAATGATTAATTGTAATTAAATATAATTACATTTGTAATTTTACTATATTTATTATATCTTAATACGTATGTTTCGTTCAATATAAAATAACATAATTACAATTATAAGTTTATATATAAAATTATAATTATTAAAATAGTAAATACATTTAAGAGTAGAGGGACACGTCTATTCTGGCTCCAAAAGTGACCTGTTGTACCAACGACATGCATCGACATACATGTTCAAGACATGCATACCATGTCAATTTGGCGTAGCTGCAAGACCTAGGGAAAATGACGTGGAGTTGTCCTGGACTCGGTTGTTTCAAACGTCGGGGCCCACGCGAAACTACGTGGACATGTCGGAGGACGGTGGATCTTGGGTCGCGGTTCACGCCGGTGTGTTGTGTCTAACACGCACATTAAAAGCCATGAAAAACAAACAACCGGCGGCAAGTGTAGATGACCGCGTTTGGATGCCAAAACGACGGGAAAAAGAGGGCGCGGGCTTCCAAACCGCTGTGGCTCCCTCCAAAACCTCTTGTACGTGCTACTGACAAGTGGTGTCCTTACTCCTTAGTCAATCGCAGTCATTCAATGAAAAATCGACTATGTAGAACGCGTCACTAACACGCGTGTTAGGAAAATCGCAGTACGCCTTGTATCGTTTCAGCAGAATACCGACGCCATTTTCTGCAACCTCATGTGAAAAAAATCGCAGCCATTCATTGAAAAATAGATGGTGTAGAACGTGGACGCGCCACTCCCCACTAACACGTGTGTTAGGTGAACCGTACGACGCATCCTCCCGCCATTTTCTACATCATGTGTAAAAAAGGAAGAATAAAGGGGCTAATGCACGATTAAAGAAAGTGTCCAAAGCCCTCATTGTTGAAGTCTTATGTTGTTTTTGAAGGGAAAGAAGGGCTTCAAGAAGAAGGCAGCGAGGAGTTACTATTCAAGGGCAGTCTGCGTTCTTGAAGGAGGTTTCATTTCTGAAGTTTGTCAGGTATGTTCAGTAGCCGTTTTTTTTCTGGTTGTATATAGTGGGAAAATTTGCATGTTTTGGTTTATACGTAGTGTGAAAATTTTATTGTTTCGTTTTGCTTTGGTTATTCTTGTTTTGCTCTAGTTTAAAATTATTCGCGTTGTTGTTTGTTGGCTCCAAAAAGTCGTGGTAAAACGCGCGACAAAAACGCATGTTAGTCTCGCTGTACTGCTGATTTGGTGGGTGATTGGTGTTATGTTGCCCACGTCTATTTGGTTTGTCATTTCTGGGCGAAGCTATTCGGACTTTCTTTTCGCTACAACCTTCACATTTGGCGACATTTCAACTATTGCGCTTTTTCGGTATGAGTCTTATCGATAGCCTCTTCAGATATCGGCAAGACAGTATTATGCTTTTGCCGCTTCTTCGATGTAACCATCGTTGCCTTCTTAATTTAATCGACGAGAGTAGTGTCGATAGGTCCGACCTTGGATTTCCATGCGTCGTTATCGGTTTTGCCGCTTCTCCGATGGATTTCCATGCGTTGTTAGTCGCGTAATAGTCACGGCCTTGCGGACTCCGTCGTATGCATTGAGTAACACGCGATTTACTAACACGTGTGTTAGTCCTTGGATGATTAACACTAATATTCAAATTGTCTTCAAATGATTCAAATGAATATGTAGAAATACCCATATAAATTTGTAGATAATTTTACACAAGTATTTTTGTCTTCTTTTTTTAATATGATTTACTATTTATTACATAAATAGTCTAAAATAAGAAGAAAAAAATGTTTGTTTTGGAGGTGTGGTCGAACGCGTCTATTTTGGCTCCAAAATGGCAATACGGATTAACTAACACGCGTGTTAGTCGCGCGTTTTACACCGTCGATTTTGCAATAAACGGCTGCGATTGACTAACCTGTCGCTAACACGTTGTACGAAAGGTCTGTTTTGGAGCCAAAATAGCTTCAGCCGAATGCGTCTATCCTGGCTCGAAAAAGACAATACGGATTGACTAACACACGTGTTAGTCTTGCGTGCATGTATTCTGGTTCGAAAACGAAGTAAGGATTTACTAACATGGGGGTTAGTAGAGCGTTTTACACTGTCGATTTTGCAATTAACGGCTGCGATTGAATAACCTATCGCTAACACGTTGTACGAAAGGTCCGCTTTGGAGCAGGAGCACCTATTGTACAGCGTGTTAGCGTTGTGTTAGTCAATCGCTCCCTGTTCATTGCAAAATTGACGTTGTAAAACGTGCGACTAACAGGCGTGTTAGTCATTGCGTACTACCGTTTTGGAGTGGTCATGGGCGAAAGCGCATAACGTGCCTTGTTAATCGAAGAAACTTTTGATTAGTTGTGTGCATCATATGAATCCAAGGTCTTCGTAGGATAGCATGATATGGAAATGTGTAAGTGTACATGTATACACCTAAAAATGGTCTGAAGATAGTTAATTAAATACGCAGTTATTTGATTAATTCCCCTTCCCAATTAATTTAAATTCACAAGCAATTTAATTAATTTCTCTATTCATCTACTAGTAAATAAATCTAAGTGATTTATTTATATAGTTCATCTCATATCTCCCTTTGATTAATTAATTTTAAACTAATTAATGTCTCCCCATATTAATCAATTCTTCTAATCCCTAATTAAGATTAACAAACTCAAGTTTGTTGAGATTAATTACCATTTTCCAATTATTTGAATTTCTAAATTCAAATGAGCACATGGCTCCTAACTTTAACCACCTAACCTAACCATCCCCTAACTTAACCCATTCAATCTAATCTTGGGTCTAACTAACCCTATCCTATCTTGCACATTCTAACCTCCTTATCCTAACCTCCCATGGTGTGGATATTATCTCCTTGAGACACATGGCACTTTTGCCACATGTCTCCTCCCTTGGACACTTACCCTCTCATGAGCAAGGCTCCTTGACACTTGTCACCACAGAGATGACAAGTGTCCCTTCCTCCAACCTCTTCTCCAACTTCTTCAATCTTGGCCCTTGAAATCTTCAGATCAAATCTGGACCATCGATTCCTACCACCTCAGCTTTGGCCTTGGAATTCCTATAAATATCCCCCATTTTGGAGCAATATGGATCCCATCTCATATCAATTTAGGCATCATTACTATAGGCAATTTGCATTTCAATTATCTAGTAATTAGCTTTTGGATTTATCATAGCATGTTAATCTAGTTTCTTAAATCATGCATTTCATATCATCTCCATAGTCAATCATGATCAAATAGCTACTCAACTCTTGAGTTGTCACTTTGGAGGTCATTGCTCCGAGAGCCCATCAATCCAACACCTTCAAGGTCCTCAAGAATAGAGGAAAATGGGACATTTCAAGGAAGGCTTATGGTTTGCATTTCTAATCTAGTTTTCAATTAAGCTTTTCAATTATGTCTTTATTCTCTCATTATATGTGTATGCCTCTTATATACCACATTTTAGCATCACATTAATTGGCGCCCACCGTGGGGCCTATCCCCTTTGATCTTTAACAAGTTTGCTTGCAGGAAATTTCATTGACGGGTTGATTAGCTCTTCTGGAGTACAGATTAGTTCTCTTGGGCTCCCGAGTAGCGTTCTTGGTCTCTATTGTGGGGTTTCGACACCTCAAATGGCGTTTATGGGAGATTCCTCAACTCTGTTTTTATGTTTTTCTATACTTTAGCGTTTTCAGTCTATACTTTAGCATTTTTGGTATGTATGGTGGCATTTTTGGTACATTTGTCAGCACTTTCAGTCTGTTTGACAGCGTTTCTGGTGTGCAGAGCAGTGTTCTTAGCACATATGATGGCGTTCTTGGTCAATTTGAAGGCGTTTTCAGTTTTTTATTGATTTTGCAAATATTGTATGTTGCATTCCTCATTTCTGCTTCTAGACTGTCACTTTCCCGAACCTAATTTGCAGATTGTTGGTTTTGCAGGTACTTATTTTGCTGTGAAAGACCGGAGTCACAAACTATTTCGCCGTCAAAGAATGCAATATAAACTACTCACTTTGTTTGTAGTCACGGGATTTTGCACTTATATTTGTTAAATTAGGCACATAGACTAATTACAATGAAAATGAACAAACATGTCTTATGTGTTTTGATGATAGGCGAGTATGCTCTCACCTTTCTTAGGTGATCAAAAATCCAGACTCATCCTTTGCTTTCAATAGTGCATATCTTTAGCGGGCCTGCCCTCCCAAGGAGTAATAACTCTTAGCCATTAAGGTCGGTGAGAGGGGAACGACCCAAGTGGGAACGACTAACGCCAAGTACTCCAACCCACTATAAAATAAATGTGTTTTTGATGAAAATCAAAGCAACGACAATGCTCGGGAATAGCTCTCCTCCATACCTTCGGGTATATCAAACCTTGGTTTTCAAGACTGGGAGACCTCTAAATTGAGTTTATACCCCAACGTGCTGAACGAACACCTTACTAGTTCCAAGTAAATTAGAAGCTACCCGGTTTACCTCCAAACATTATTAAATTCTTAGTGCATGGAGGGGGAAGAATCTCTCCTTAAGATACTCACCATATGTCCCTCTTGAGAGTATGTGTGAACTCCCCTTTTGAGACCTTAATGCTAGGCTCATAATGGAACTCCACTAGCTCTCGCAAAGGCAAAAACACAAGCGCCCTTTAGGGGGTGACAAGGCTGTGTGAGCTGTCAGGGTACCAAGTTGTGGGCTAAGAACTAATAAGCCAATCTCCTTAGGATAAACTGATTGATGTGTTTTCAAATTGTTCAAAACTCGTGAAAACTTGGGCTTTCTTTAAAGCTTCTTGAACATACACTTTATGTGTCCTTTGGGACAAAAATACAATCTGAATTCTATGTTTGTAAGTCAAGTCAAGATACCATCCATTGAAATACAACAAACATTGAAAAATCAAACTTCAAATGGTCAAATTCACAAGTTTCATAGCAGATTAGCTCTTTCAGTCAAAATAGTCACATCTACAGTCCAAACAGTTGCATTCACAGTCTAAACATTAGCACTGTCAATTCAAACAGTCGCATCTACAGTTCAAACAGTCGCATCTATAGTTCAAATAGTCACACCTATGGTCCAAACAATCACATTTCCAGTCCAAACGTCAGCTCTCTTGGTGTGAATGTCAAATTTCTCATATTTTAACATTAACTCTCCAAGGTTGAGCACATTAGAGTTTCTGGTCTAAACATTAGAGTTTCTGGTCAGTTTAGCAGCGTTTCTGGTAAGTTTGCCAGCGTTTCTGGTAAGTTTGTCAGCGTTTCTGGTCAGTTTAGCAGCGTTTCTGGTCAATATAGCAAAGTTCCTGGTCTAAATAGTAGCTCTCTTGGTCTAAAGGTCAGATCCCTTGGTCTAATCAACAACTCTTGTGAGTTGCATGTCAAATTGCTCATGTTGCAGCATCAAATCTCCTAGTTTGTACTTGCTAGGTCTACATATCCATTTTCTGAGTTTGAAAATCATAAATTTGGGTCAAAATTGAAACCTCCCAAGTTCAAAAACTTAATTTGCTAAGTCTACACATTATCATTTGAACTTTAGAGTCACTATATTACAGAACATCGTTTCTGGTTTGTTTGTCAGCATTTTTGGTCTATTTGTCAGCGTTCCTGGTTTGTTTTCCAATGTTTCTGGTTTGTCTGTTAGCATTTCTGATCTGTTTGTCAACGTTCCTGGTCTGTCTAACAGCGTTCCTGGTCTGTCTGTCAGCGTGTCTGGTCTGTTTGTCAACGTTTCTGGTGTACAAAACAACGTTCCTGGTGTACAAAACAACGTTCCTGGTCTAAACATCAAAGTTCCTGGTCATTTTAGCATCGTTTCTGGTAAATTGCATCAAAATCAGAAAACAAAACAACCCATTTCTCAAACAGTCAAACATAGAGAGTAGGTCATCTTGTTGGGTCATTTAATTAGGTTATCTTCTGTCAAAATAGATTCAAGAACAAGACACGCAAAGGTCTCAAGTATTCACCTCAAACAAGTGAAAGATCAAACACCTTAAAGTGCAACTTCACATTGTCTTTGATAAACTGATCATTCAAACATAGTTTCTCATCAGGATATATCATCCTTTAATCACGATACTACAATGCTTGATCAAAATAACCTTGTTCTCTATCATAGGATATATCGTTCCTATTGAACTTGGTCATATCAAAAATCACAAAATTTGCACTCCAAAACTAAGATCGAAAAAAAACTTACAAACAAGCAGATACTTGAAAAGATCATTTCATGTCTATCCATCCACAACTTTCACCTCAATAATTGATTACTTATTGCAACATATTAAACAAGTTTTAAACCTCGAAAAACATTCAAAACACATGTATGCCCGTTCTAACCAGGGCTCAGAGACAAAAGATTGCTAAAAGAAAAATTTAAACATTCGAAATAGCTGAAGATCATAGAAACATGGAATGCTAAAGCAAAAGACAAGAATGCATAACAAGCCAACATATCAGAGAAATCAAACAAGTCCAGAATCAAAATCCAACCATGTCAAAAGCTAATAGAGATTCAAATACATATCCAAAGAAAGGTGGCTCTTTTATGCAACTATTAAAGAGATCTCTAAAGGATTTGGCTGAGAAAGATCAAAATCATGCACTTATGTCTAGCAATGGCTCATCCCCCCATAAACAAATTGATTCTCCAAAGGCGTCTATTCCTACACCTCTTGAAAGCTTGCAAGAACCTTCCATGGCATCATCACCAAAGAATACATCCAAAGATGAAGTTCCCCAAGGGATACCCATAATTGCCAGCAAACCTATTTCAAAGGATCCTATTCAAATCTCATCCCCTTCACATCCAAACATTGATTCCTTGGAAATTCAAGTCCTCATTCATAAAACGTTTGTTAAACGTGTCCTGATAGATGGGGGAGCTGGCTTGAACATTTGCTCTTTGAGTCTTGTTCGTGCTATAGGATATTCAGAAGATGCAGTTGATCCCCTGAAAAGGATAAAAATCAAAGCCTATGGTGAAGAAGAACATTACTCTAAAGGAATTGTGGTATTACCCCTCAGCGTGGGACCTTTGCAAAAAGACACAACATGCCAAGTTCTAGACTTGGACCTACCATACAACATACTCTTGGGGAGACCATGGATACAAGACATGCAAGCTATTCCATCAACATGTCATCAGTGCTTAAAATTTCCCTACAATGGACAGGAAATCACAATATCAGCAGACTCAAATCCATTGCAGTGTTGTAATAATCTGAAATCAGTTCAAGAGGTCATTGTTTCACATAACAAAGAGGCAACATATTCAAGAACACAATCCAAAGAACAATAATTTGCATCAATTTTGTCAAGCATGGAAAAACAAATGCAGCTAAGAGATCGAGGGAATAGAGAATATTCATTATCATGGAACAACAAACAAGAGCAACTTGAAATTGAAAGGGAAGAAGATGTAGGTGTTTATGTAGTTCACACGTATGTAGGACAAACATTAGGAACTAGTCCACTTGAATCAGAATCACATTCAGTTGACTTGGACTTAATCGAGGACAATCAGGAGCTACTTGCGCAAGGTCATTCTAACGAGAGTATCGTTCTAGACACGGAAATACATACTCAAAGCCCTGACATCTCTATCATGACTCCTAATATCTTTGACATAATCCAACATGAGGATCCTTTATCCTTAATTCATCCTGAACCTATGGACTAGGAAAATGAAGGACATACCACTGTGGATACCTTTCCTAATGACCATGCCATATCTTTATATCTTAATAAAATCGAACCTACAACAACTCTCATCAGAAATTTCAGAAACGTATCTTCAAGTCAAATGGGTGTCAAATCTCCTAGTTGCAAAAGTGAAAATAAAGAAAACAATATCAAGTCTAATGTTGAAAACCATTTCTTGGCAACATTAGACCGAGAAAAGGTAAAAATAAAGGATGCATCTAATAGTGAAAACCTCCTTGAGGCATCGGAAGATGGGAGATTTGACACCTTACCTGAATGTTATCAAGAGAAGTTATCTATCCTAATAGAACCAGCAGAGGCAGTTATCATTGCCACAACTGATCTATATCTAGCAACTTCTCTATCAGAACTAGCAAGGCATAAATATTTGGAACCCGTTAAAAAGTGGCAAATCAATTTTACCTAGTCATATGCAGACATTCCAGGGTTGGATCCAGATCTTATAATACACCACCCAAATATCAGTCCAGAAGCAGGCATCGATAATAGAACACATGGATCAGGAGCAGGTATTCTATTCATCACACCACAAGATCATACAATTCCGAAAGCATACAAATTAAGTTTCCCATGCACCAACAACATTGCAGAGTATGAAGCTTTGGTTAGAGGTATCAAAATGGCCATGGAATGGAACATTACACAACTTCAGGTCTTTGGAGACTCTCAGCTTGTCATCAATCAAATCAATGATGATTATCAAACAAAAGATGACAAACTCATGCCTTACAAAAAGATGGTGGATGACTTCAAGAAATATTTTGTTGAAATCACTTTTGAACAAATTCCAAGAAATGATAACAAAGCAGCAAATGCCATGGCAACACTTGGTTCTCTATTACAAACACAGGAAAATCAAGAGCGTTATGAATTCCTGGTTGAAGAGTTGTTTTACCCCTCTCATAATTGTCTTGATTCCCAAACCATTTGTCAACTTATTGGACACGATTCCTCCCGCTATGGCCAAATGTACACATACCAGAAAAATAACATCTTATCTCCCGACTTATCAAAAAATCAAAAGAGAAACTTTATTCGCCAACCCTCCCATTATACTCTTGTCGCGGATACCCTATTTAAACGAGGTCTAGATGGTACTCTTTTAAGATGTCTCGAACAAGAAGAATCTGAGAAGGCCTTAAATGAAGTCCATAACGACATTTGTGGCACTCACTCAAGTGGTCTTACCCTTTCGAAAAAACTCATATTCTTGGGCTATTATTGGCCGACTATGGAACGGGATTCTTTTCAAATAGCTAGAATGTGCAAACAATGTTAGATCCATGGGAATTTGATCCATGCATCGACACAAGAACTTCATGCTTTAGCAACATCATGGCCTTTCTGTCAATGGGGTCTTGATCTAGTAGGAAAAATAAATCCTTCTTCATCTAATGGTCACAAATTCATCCTTGTAGCTACATAATATTTCACAAAATGGATTGAAGCAGTACCTCTCACAAATATCACAGGAAAACAAATTGTTGCATTTATCTTGAATTACATCATCTGTTGCTATGGAATACAAATGACCATTATCACTGATAATGGGTGACCATTCAAGAATCAGGATGTACAAGAGCTATGTGAGAAGTTCAAGATCCAGCACAAATTCTCCACACCCTATTATCCACAAGGGAATGGGCAGGCAAAAGCATCTAACAAAACTATTTTAAAAATATTCAAAAAAAGACAGTGAACGATGTTGGAAGAGATTGGCATATTCAACTAAACCCTGCTTTCTGGGCCTACCGCACCAGTATCCGCACACCAATAGGTGCCACACCTTTCTCTCTTGTATATGGATCAGAAGTCATATTGCCAATCGAAGTAGAGATACCCTCTCTACGTGTATCACTAAAAGGACTTATCCCAGATGAAGAACAACGAGTATCTAGACTGCAAGAGTTAGAGTTGATCCATGAACGATGACAAAATGCTTTTGACCATTTAAAGGTATATCAGCAAAAAATGTGTTGAAGTTATAATCACAAGGTCAAATCACAAATCTTTCAAGTGGGAGAACTAGTACTAAAGGAAAATCCACGAAATCAGTCAAATCGAGAAAAGAAGGGAAAATTTGAACCAAACTGGTTAGGTCCATTTGTGGTCACAACAGTATTTGGGTCAAGGGCATATTAGCTATCAGCACAAGACGGAGATCAGCTCGAGGAACCCATCAATGACATGTATCTGAAGAAGTTTTATGTCTGAAAAATCCAAAAACAGTGAAAAAGCAAAAAAATCCAAAAACAATGGAAAAAGCAGAAAATCCAAAAACAATAAAAAAGCAAAATCAAAAAAAAAAAAAAAGAGAGAAAAAGTGCAATAAAAACAGATGGTGAAAACCTGGCAAACAGGCGTTATTTGTCGGCTAGCTTTGCCATCTATTTGGTTCGTGCATTCTTCCACTTGCATTCTTTTCCATCAGCACTGTTCATATCCATCATAAAGCCTTTGTACATATGCAAGAATCCCAGGTGATTTCTCGTCATGGTTTGGATCATTGACTATATCATAATAAGGCTTGTTTCTAGGCTAGGGGCAAAATCCTGAACCTGGTTGGGGGGCAAAAAGTTGCGATCATTTTGAGCTTAATCAAAGCAGGTAGAACAACAGTCAAACAACGCTTGTCAAGTGAACAACTAAGATACATCCAACATTGAACATAAGATCACATTGTCAACCATCAACTATCACATATCAATCTAAACATGACAAAACACATATCAATGGATGATATATCTTGACTCATGATTTTAACACTTTGACAATAATGGTTCAACTATTTTATTTTGATTTTCGCTATCATGATTTTTGAGTAACTCTAGGATGTCTTTGACTAGAGGAACGAGGAAGGAACATGATATTTTTCTTGTCTACTTTCTGTAAATTAATCATTAATATGTGCAAAGTTGTCTAAGGAAATGATCATCAGAGTATCATCGAAGACATTTCAAACTTGCATATAGAAATGGTTAATATTGCCTATTTTACACAAGCAACACTCTGGTCATCTTGGTTCAATAATACCTCGATGCTTGTACTAACTTGTAATATCAAAACCCAGGAAAGTAGTGCTCAAGTCATCACGGTTCATTGATGTTTGCACTCACTTCCCACATTTTAAAGGCTCAATGATGAAACAAAGCAATGACTCCATGACCGGTCCGATCACTGCATTGCATTTCATTTTTGCATTTGCATTTTAAGATAGATTTGCATTTCATTCTGCATGGGATCACAATGCTCATATTTTCCAAGGCCAAACTAACAGTGTTATCTCTCTTATTACATGATTGAGTACATTGGACAATAACAAAAATAATCAATTCATTCATCCTGCATGATAAGTTAGTTCATCTCACGTAACTATTGCATACCAAGGCATCATTCATATAAAGCATCAAATCATTCATTCATTTAGTAAGATCATTGCATGGCATTCCTCTAATCTTAAATCATATAAAATAACACCATTGAATTGCATTGCATCCATCTCATATTAACATGCATGAGAAAACTATAAAATATCATAAACATAGAAAGCATTGCATTGCACAAACATCACATAGAAATTATAAGCATCACCATACATATTTGCATTTGTATACATCATGTAAATACTGCATCATCATCTAGAATTCATAAGCATATAGAAATTAAAGCATACATCAAGCATACGTCATGAAAGTTACTGCACATCATAATCATATGTCAAATAGAATGCATCCATCATTTCATAGGTCATATAGAGCGAATAGAATCAACTGCATATCATATCATCAAAACAAAATCAATGTCCATAGTACAATGATATCACAAAATACATGAGATACAACACAAATATACATCGCAGAAATCATCAATATCTCATCACAAAAAGGTGTGTACATAAATAGATCAATGTCCCATATCAGTGTGACCACTAGGACGTGGAGCATAACTCTGTCCTGATGCGGCAGGTAGAGTAGCACCAGCTAGTACTCATGTACTTGAGTCTCCACCTGGGGGAGCTCTCTGAAGTGGCCCTGTCACTCCTCGACTCTCAGTATGGCTCTGTCCCGATCTCCTGATCAGCTATGAAAATCCTGGAGCCCTCCGATCAGGAAGACCAATAGTAAAGTATAATGTCCTATAATACTCAACCTGTCGGATCCCCTGACACATCATCTTCAAGGCAGTCTTCCCTGAAGTAGACCCTCCCGACAACTGTACCTATGTCTCAACCTACTGACACCTATCCATAGCTGCGTCTCTCTCGACTAGGAGAGAAGCCATCCGAGTCTCTAGCTGGGCCATCTGAGAGTCCCTCTTTGCTAGTTGACTCTCTAGCTTGCTGAACTTGAGCCTGTAAGTTCATAATCTGAGCCTACTATTGATGAGACGACATCCTAATGAGGATCCATCGAGGTGCCTCTGCCTATGGCTGCTTAAAACGTGATACTGTCATAGGTACCTGCTCAACCCGGGGAACCTCCTACTCTGGACGTGATGCCCCTGATCCCTGGGAACTGATCTCCCACGTCTGACCACTGAAGCCATCCAATCTGTATATACGTCTTTGGCAGATCTGGAACTGCTAGCTCTTGGTGTGCCTGTCCCTGTCACTGCCACTGCTCGACCATCTCCCCCATCATCATCTCCCCCATCCCCTCCATCATCATCTCCGGCACCATGATCTCCTGCATCTCCTCCATATCCATCCCCATCTCCGCTCTCATCTCTCACCTCACCATCCCTCTGTCGTCTAGGAGCCCTGCATCGTAAACTCTCATCATCCTCATAAAAAACTGGCTCTAGCTCATCCGGACGTGTCACCCTCAGAAACCTGTGTACAGTGCAATGCATGGCATACTCATGTGTCATCCCGCTATCCATCATGCCTGGAAGATGATCCCAATCAACTAGATCCAATGATCAATACTCTGTGCAGGCTTGGTCATATGAAATAGAAGGCCCCCAAGTAGCCACATCCAATCTCTGACGAGCATAGTGAGTTGTACCCATCTCTTGTATCTTGCCATACTATCTCAACACCCTCATACAAAGGAATCGCTTGATGACATAGGGTGTCGATCCAATCAGATATCGCATCATGAATACATACGACATCTCCACTGCATCCTCAAGCCAAATCTCACAATCCATGTATGGTCTCCATATCACATTATCCAGATCATCCAAGGTCCATCACCAATACTCTAATTTGCCCAACTTTCACTGGAAAATAATACCTGGATACCCCTCAGCATAAGGCCTGCCTACAGGTTTATCTCTGTCAGCCAATGGTCATGTGATAGGTAGATGCTCTCAGGCCCATATCTAAAGCATGGTCACCCTTGCTGATAATGCAGTTGATCCCTGATACACAACTCGGTGCAAGTCATGATACAAATGCGCCAACATACACGACCCCCATGCAAAGCAGGTCCCCTCTGTCAC